>NC_140180.1:19757697-19950342 GCF_963971535.1 Notolepis coatsorum
GGAGCTAGGGGGAGCTTGGGGGAGCTTGAGGGAGCTTGAGGGAGCTAGGGGGAGCTTGAGGGAGCTAGGGGGAGCTTGGGGGAGCTTGAGGGAGCTAGGGGGTGTTTGAGGGAGCTAGGGGGAGCTTGGGGGAGCTTGAGGGAGCTAGGGGGTGTTTGAGGGAGCTTGGGGAAGCTTGAGGGAGCTAGGGGGAGCTTGAGGGAGCTTGAGGGAGCTAGGGGGTGTTTGAGGGAGCTAGGGGGAGCTTGAGGGAGCTTGAGGGAGCTAGGGGGTGTTTGAGGGAGCTAGGGGGAGCTTGGGGGAGCTTGAGGGAGCTAGGGGGAGCTTGAGGGAGCTTGAGGGAGCTAGGGGGAGCTTGAGGGAGCTTGAGGGAGCTAGGGGGTGTTTGAGGGAGCTAGGGGGAGCTTGGGGGAGCTTGAGGGAGCTAGGGGGAGCTTGAGGGAGCTTGAGGGAGCTAGGGGGAGCTTGGGGGAGCTAGGGGGAGCTTGAGGGAGCTAGGGGGAGCTTGGGGGAGCTTGAGGGAGCTAGGGGGAGCTTGAGGGAGCTAGGGGGAGCTTGGGGGAGCTTGAGGGAGCTAGGGGGAGCTTGAGGGAGCTAGGGGGAGCTTGAGGGAGCTTGGGGGAGCTTGGGGGAGCTAGGGGGAGCTAGGGGGAGCTTGAGGGAGCTAGGGGGAGCTTGGCTCCTCTTGATAATAATAATAACTTTATTTGTATAGCACTTTTCATACAGAGGTTGCAGTTCAAAGTGCTTCACAACAGTAAAAAAGACAGGCATAGAATTAAAAATGTAAATACAAAAAGATAGAGAGGTAGCAAGGTAAGGCAAATCACAGTTCTTCAGTAATACAAATAATAAAATAGAATGATAGAGTAAAAAAGTGCTGTTTGATTGAGTTTAAAATAGGCTAAAAATAATAAAATAGAACGGACAGTAAAAAGGTGTGATAAGATTGTTCAATAAAAAATATATAACAACAGAGCAGTGTATCGCTCTTAGTACTTTGAGTTTCTTTACAAAGTTCTAACATACAACAGAGCATCGCTCTAACATAGAACAGAGCAGTGCATCCCTCTTAACACTTTGAGTTTCTTTACAAAGTTCTAACATACAACAGAGCAGTCCATCGCTCTAACATACAACAGAGCAGTCCATCGCTCTAACATACAACAGAGCAGTCCATCGCTCTAACATACAACAGAGCAGTCCATCGCTCTAACATACAACAGAGCAGTCCATCGCTCTAACATACAACAGAGCAGTCCATCGCTCTAACATACAACAGAGCAGTCCATCGCTCTAACATACAACAGAGCAGTCCATCGCTCTAACATACAACAGAGCAGTCCGTCACTCTAACATACAACAGAGCAGTCCATCGCTCTAACATACAACAGAGCAGTCCATCGCTCTAACATACAACAGGGCAGTCCGTCGCTCTAACATACAACAGAGCAGTCCATCGCTCTAACATACAACAGAGCAGTCCATCGCTCTAACATACAACAGCAGTCCATCGCTCTAACATACAACAGAGCAGTCCATCGCTCTAACATACAACAGAGCAGTCCATCGCTCTAACATACAACAGAGCAGTCCATCGCTCTAACATACAACAGCAGTCCATCGCTCTAACATACAACAGAGCAGTCCATCGCTCTAACATACAACAGAGCAGTCCATCGCTCTAACATACAACAGAGCAGTCCATCGCTCTAACATACAACAGAGCAGTCCATCGCTCTTAACACTTTGAGTTTCTTTACAAAGTACAGGTCTAAATTACCTAAGACACAATCTCCCTTGGAAAACATGGTTTGTGACATTTTGTGATCCATGATTGTTTTGGTTATAGAGTACGTCTGTGAAAATTGCGCCTTTTATTGAATTTTTTGGGAGTAAAGTATAAATCTACTTCCTGATAGTAACCGTGTCTCAAACTCAATAAAACCCAGAAGACGGTAGACATCTGGTGATTTTAAGGGTACTGAAAATGCCTCAACCGTCAGAATGTTAAGATTACTGAAACTCTTTTCTTTTTTACTTTTTTAGACATAGCATGTGTCATAGATGCAAACCCTTCTCACATAGATTATGAGAGTTTATGTGAGGCTTTGGGAGAGGCTTGGCATCTAAACATTTTCAAAATGTTTTATGATGCAACAAAAGAGAGAGGCTAAAGCAGGGAGCTAGGGGGAGCTTGGCTCCTCTTGATAAGACACAATCTCCCTTGGAAACAATAATGTTTGTGAAATCTTAGCAGGGGTGTCTAAAATATTGACAACATGCTTTTCGCTACAATTTTTGTAGCGTGTCTTTATTTTTCCTGTATCGTTAGATCATGTTGTAAAGACAGTGTTAAACTCCTTTCCTTTCAATGGATGTATGATTCATGCATGTAGGTAATTCATCACCAATTCACCACCAATTCACTCTAATAAAGATCCAGCTACCGACATGTTATTCTTACCAGCACCACCCAAACGCGGTGGCGCAATGTCATAAACTTTCTCTCTACGTTTATCAACTCGAACATCAGAAAGTAATTTCCTTTCTCGATCCACGTCGTGCCGAATCGCCATGATCAGCAACAAGCAATCTGTGATGAGGCCTGGTCCCATTGTAGGCAGCCTGGCCTATTCTCTCTCTAAAGCTCATGCGTGTGTGTGTGTGTGTGCGTGTGTGTGTGTGTGCGTGCGTGTGTGTGTGTGTGTGCGCCTGCGTGCGTGCGCGTGTGTGTTATAGCCTAGGTTTTATTGCATCTCGGCCCTCACCTTCGACCTACTGTATGCGTGTCTTTATTATCCCCCCCCCACATTCAAAAAACGTGAGCACCCTCGAAAGCGTTGGAATAGTTTGCACGCCGGGGGCGAAATTGGATCGAGATGGAGAGACAGATGGGGAGGAGAGGTATAGTCTCTGTGTATGATGTAGTACATGATCAGAATTCACAGTGGAAACAAAGGGAGCGAGGGAATAGTCATCAGATGTCGGCTCCTCGATCAATAACACGGACGGAACCCTTTTCACACGCAAAGAGAGCCAGCTGCCGCGGCTTCATTTGCCACCATTTGATACAGATAGATGATGCAGAATATTGAAAAATGACCTTTTTTATTCAAGTGCTAATCTTTCTAAAAAAATTATTATTACCACGATTTGGAATTCAAAGCACGGCGCCGTAATGGATTGTTAGGCTTGAGCTCCGAAGAGAAGCCGGTCTACGATGTGATGCATCAGGTCTCAGATCTTGACGCCGGCGACGGGGAGTGGAGAGATCAGTGATGCACTATTGGATGTGACAGGTTCCCTGTTATCAGAGGCGGCCGGTGACAAGAATATGAATCTAAGACTATTGACTGGAGTGACTCATCCTGGTGTTTGGGTCCCCCGGAGCCGCTCTGCAAGAGGTCTTTGTTCACGCAGACTATTTTCTTTTTGCGTAAATGTTTCCGAGTCGCCTTTCCATTCTGTCGCTTCATCAATTCTGTCTCTCCGTCTGAGGGCCGCCTGTGACGTCTATGGCGCGACAATCGTGCCTCCTCTCTTTAGCCAGGCGTCATTATCGTGATCATCATCTCAGTTCTGGAGCTGCTCACACAATGTCTCCCTCTCTCCTTTGTCTCTGTCTCTCTCTCTCTCTCTTTCTCTCTCTCTATCTCTCTCTTTCTCTCTCTCTCTGTCTGTCATCCTCCCTTTTCCCAGGCCCTCCTTTTCTCCATTCTCTCCCACACAGCTGTAATCAGGATGGGGTGTGTTGTTGTTGTCAACACAGCCTCTTGAGGAGCGTGCATGCATGTGCTTGAGTGTTTGTGGGGGCGCATTTGTGTGTGCGTGTGTGTGCGTGCGTGCGTGTGTGTGTGTGTGTGTGTGTGTGTGTGTGTGTGTGTGTGTGTGTGCGTGTGTGTGTGTGCGTGTGTGTGTGTGTGTGTGTGTGTGTGTGTGTGTGTGTGTGTGTGTGTGTGTGTGTGTGTGTGTGTGTGTGTGTGTGTGGTATAATATAATTGGCTGAGAATGGAAGTTGTTGGTAGAGTGCGTTCTGTGAAATCCCATTTTTCAACTCCACACAATGTAATTGTATTTGTCTGTGTGTAACAGTCTCAGACTACGGAGCTTTCCAAAAATAAATGGAAAACCACCAAAACCTCATCTCATAGTAACATTACCTGCAGGAGTTATCTCATAGTGATGTTACCTGGAGTTATCTCATAGTGATGTTACCTGGAGTTATCTCATAGTGACGTTACCTGGAGTTATCTCATAGTGATGTTACCTGGAGTTATCTCATAGTAACGTTACCTGGAGTTATCTCATAGTGATGTTACCTGGAGTTATCTCATAGTGATGTTACCTGGAGTTATCTCATAGTGACGTTACCTGGAGTTATCTCATAGTGATGTTACCTGGAGTTATCTCATAGTAACGTTACCTGGAGTTATCTCATAGTAACATTACCTGGAGTTATCTCATAGTAACATTACCTGGAGTTATCTCATAGTAACATTACCTGGAGTTATCTCATAGTGATGTTACCTGGAGTTATCTCATAGTAACATTACCTGGAGTTATCTCATAGTGACGTTACCTGGAGTTATCTCATAGTAACATTACCTGGAGTTATCTCATAGTGATGTTACCTGGAGTTATCTCATAGTGATGTTACCTGGAGTTATCTCATAGTGACGTTACCTGGAGTTATCTCATAGTAACATTACCTGGAGTTATCTCATAGTGATGTTACCTGGAGTTATCTCATAGTGACGTTACCTGGAGTTATCTCACAGTGATGTAACGTTACCTGGAGTTATCTCATAGTAACATTACCTGGAGTTATCTCATAGTAACATTACCTGGAGTTATCTCATAGTGATGTTACCTGGAGTTATCTCATAGTGACGTTACCTGGAGTTATCTCATAGTGATGTTACCTGGAGTTATCTCATAGTGATGTTACCTGGAGTTATCTCATAGTGATGTTACCTGGAGTTATCTCATAGTGATGTTACCTGGAGTTATCTCATAGTAACATTACCTGGAGTTATCTCATAGTGATGTTACCTGGAGTTATCTCATAGTAACATTACCTGGAGTTATCTCATAGTGATGTTACCTGGAGTTATCTCATAGTAACATTACCTGCAGGAGTTATCTCACAGTGATGTAACGTTACCTGGAGTTATCTCATAGTGATGTTACCTGGAGTTATCTCATAGTGACGTTACCTGGAGTTATCTCATAGTGACGTTACCTGGAGTTATCTCACAGTGATGTTACCTGGAGTTATCTCATAGTAACATTACCTGGAGTTATCTCATAGTGATGTTACCTGGAGTTATCTCATAGTGACGTTACCTGGAGTTATCTCATAGTGATGTTACCTGGAGTTATCTCATAGTAACATTACCTGGAGTTATCTCATAGTAACATTACCTGGAGTTATCTCATAGTAACATTACGTGGAGTTATCTCATAGTAACATTACCTGGAGTTATCTCATAGTGATGTTACCTGGAGTTATCTCATAGTGACGTTACCTGGAGTTATCTCATAGTGATGTTACCTGGAGTTATCTCATAGTAACATTACCTGGAGTTATCTCATAGTAACATTACCTGGAGTTATCTCATAGTAACATTACCTGGAGTTATCTCATAGTAACATTACCTGGAGTTATCTCATAGTGATGTTACCTGGAGTTATCTCACAGTGATGTAACGTTACCTGGAGTTATCTCACAGTGATGTAACGTTACCTGGAGTTATCTCATAGTGATGTTACCTGGAGTTATCTCACAGTGATGTAACGTTACCTGGAGTTATCTCATAGTGATGTTACCTGGAGTTATCTCACAGTGATGTAACGTTACCTGGAGTTATCTCACAGTGATGTAACGTTACCTGGAGTTATCTCATAGTGATGTAACGTTACCTGGAGTTATCTCACGGTGATGTAACGTTACCTGGAGTTATCTCACGGTGATGTAACGTTACCTGGAGTTATCTCACGGTGATGTAACGTTACCTGGAGTTATCTCACGGTGATGTAACGTTACCAGGAGTTATCTCTAACTCAGTGGCTTGTCTTGTGCTCTCTGCCTCTCTCAGGTGAATGCCTAGGACACAGAGAGCAGGCTCTGCAGTGAAACCCAGCCCCATGCTCCTCCCTCCTATCAGGGGATGGCCAAGGTCCAGGATGGACACACAAACGCATGTGACAGGTGCATAGCCGCTATTCTACTATTCTTATTCTAATTTTATTCTTTATTTTATTTAATTTTTTGGATTTTGAAATGCTGTTAATGTTCTTTTTTTTTAATGACATATGTTGTTGAATTTCATTTGTTAAACACTTTATAGCACTATTGTGGAAACTGCTATATACTGACGTACAGTACAAAGTGACTTATGACGGTGTGTGTGTGTGTGTGTGTGTGTGTGTGTGTGTGTGTGTGTGTGTGTGTGTGTGTGTGTGTGTGTGTGTGTGTGTGTGTGCGTGTGTGCGTGTGTGTGTGCGTGTGTGCGTGCGCGTGTGCGTGCGTGTGTGTGTGTGTGTGCGTGTGTGCGTGTGTGTGTGTGCGTGTGTGCGGCAGCTCTGCGATGTTAGAGGAGGGCCAGGATGGTAGGGACAGTGGTAGCTTGACCCCTGGCTTGACCCCTGGCTCAGCTCGACAGGTCACCGTCCAGCGCCACCCCAGTCAAGGATTCGGCTTCATCGCAGGCAGCCAGCGGCCTGTCATCGTACGCTCCGTCTCTACTGGTCAGTGTGTGTCTGTGTGTGTGTGTGAGAGAGAGAGAGAGAGAGAGAGAGAGAGAGAGAGAGAGAGAGAGAGAGAGAGAGAGAGAGAGAGAGAGAGAGAGAGAGAGAGAGAGAGAGAAAGAGAGAGAGAGAGAATAAAACATGAGGATTTTGTTTTATAAAAAAAACAATATATGATGAAATATGAGAGGTTGCTGAAAAGGTCAGGATCATTCGTCAGTACCAGTACCTTCATTTAATGCAGTTCATTAAAGAGAGAGAGAGAGAGAGAGAGAGAGAGAGAGAGAGAGAGAGAGAGAGAGAGAGAGAGAGAGAGAGCAATAATTACATGAAGCACTGTTTTCCAGCGGCCGCTCAATCTAAACTTCCCACTGTGTGTGTGTGTATGTGTCTTTGTACGTATGTCCCCCCTGTTGTGTACGTGTCTTTGTACGTATGTCCCCCCTGTTGTGTACGTGTCTTTGTACGTATGGACCCCCTGTTGTGTACGTGTCTTTGTACGTATGTCCCCCCTGTTGTGTACGTGTCTTTGTACGTATGTCCCCCTGTTGTGTACGTGTCTTTGTACGTATGTCCCCCCTGTTGTGTACGTGTCTTTGTACGTATGACCCCCCTGTCGCGTATCATCCTGTCTCCGCATCAGACGGTCCCTCCTTCGGCAAGCTTCTCCCCGGAGACCAGATCCTGGCCATTAACGCCGAGCCGGTGAGCGACGCGCCCCGGGAGAGAGTCATAGACCTTGTAAGGTAACATCCTTTACTGTCCCCAGAGGGCGGGGGGGGGGGGGGGTCGCTGTGGGGGCGGAGCTAAAGTGAGAAAAGGGGGCGGAAAGCAAAGCTGAACGGGCACTGGGCAGGCGAGGGTGGCGTGGGACGAGCATGCGCGGAACAAAGCGGGGTGAACAGGTAGAGGGGAGACGGGATGAAGGGTGGAGGTTAGGGGTGTAACGATGCGACCTCACAACGATTAAATTCAATTACGATTCTTCAGGCAACGATTCAATGCATCATGAAATCTCTTCATTTGACCACGATTCGATTCGATTCGATTCATTTAATCTTCTATCAGTTAATTCCCCAAAAAAAATTTAATACACAAATGTGGCTGGGGGAACTGATTCACTCAGCATGAATGGACTATAGGTCAATAAAAAACATTAAAAAAAATCAAAATCAAAAAAATATTTATTTCGATACATTTCTATTATAATCGATTCTAACATTTTCAAATCGATGCAGTTGAATCGTCACATTATAATCTATGCATTTCGATGCATCGTTACACCCCTAGTGGAGGTACTGTAGAACTGGATTGAAAGAGGGATGATGGAGGTAGAGAGGGATGAGCAGGTAGAGGTGATGTGGGATGAAGGGTGGAGGTAGAACAGGATTGAAAGAGGGATGATGGAGGGAGAGAGGGATGAGCAGGTAGAGGTGATGTCGGCTGGGGAGTAAACAGATAGACGTAACGGACATCCTCATTCTTATCGAGTCGTCTAAGCAGAACGAGAAGTAATCTGGACAAGGGGGACCTAGCGTGACCCATTTGAATAATGCAATACTTTGTTTTGAGAGGGGGGGGGGGGGTTCTGTGCCTCTCTACTGTGTCTGTCTAGCGATAGTGGTTTCTCACCAGGCATTGTTTTTGAATTTCCAAAAGAGGCTTCAAGTTTACATTAACACACAGGGGCGAGAGAGAGCAATTCTGGGCCCTGTGAATATGGTGTGTCTCTGGGCCCCTCTCCACTCTGCGGGTCCTCCACCCAGCTCAGGGCCCTGAGTCAGTTGCACTGCCCCCCCCCCCCCCCTCCCACACCTCTACACCCCTGCTAACACACCAAGTGGAAGGTGTGTAAAGAGGGCAAATCGAGGTGGAGAAAACCATGTTGGCTGCCATGGGAACGGCATTATTACGACAGTAGGTTACGTGAGACTCTGCGTGATTCAGTCCCGGAACAGTTGAAGTGTAGAAAGCATTAAATGATAGAGATCAAAACAGAGAGGATTCAAATACCATCATGGCACCTCCTCCATGGCGTTACCTAACCCACTTCACTCCGCTGTCTCTCCATAGACGCTGCAAAGACTTGATAGTTCTCACTGTGCTGCAGCCTCATCAGGTATATGTTCACACACACACACACGCACACGCACACACACACACACACACACTCTCTCTCTCTCTCTCTCTCTCTCTCTCTCTCTCTCTCTCTCTCTCTATCTCTCTCTCTCTCTCTCTCCCTCTCTATCCACCTCCACTCACATCTGCCTTTTCCTATCTCCTATTAGATTACATTACATTACATTACATACATATTGTACAACGAAAATAAATTTGGCATCCAACCAGAGTGCAAATGTAGCAGTAAAGTGCAACAGCAAGAGGACCGCGCACAATTACTCCGTAGTATTTATATATTTTATACCCAGTTTAATCACCTGTGCATTGTATGTTACTATTGCACTTTACTGTTACATTTGCATTCTGGTTGGATGTTGTATTGACTTGTGCTGTAAAATGACAATACATCAGTCGCAAAAATCGCTTCCGCGCTACCTGTTGAATGGGTCAGACTCAGCACGGTGCAGATGCAATGCCGACCCTTTCGCTGTTTTGCGCACGCCTCCTTAGCATTATAAGAACCTTGCGGGCGTGTCTGTATGCAAATGCATTTAGCAAGCTATGGTTATTTCAATAGTACATGCACCATAGACATTCATGTTATGAGTAGGCGTGCTGCCTGTGGCAAGATGGCCGCCATGTGGCAATGTCGGTCTCCATTGGCCAGCAGCGTTGGTGAGTCATCTAGCCTTTATATATGTCTATGGATAACGCCCATGTGGTACTCCAGTCATGTCTCTTTCAGAGCTATGTGCACCGTGTACGCACAACCAACGTATCACTTCTTAGTATCTAATTACAGATTGCCGTCTCTCCAGCCGTGTAATGAGAGTTTAAAGTAGAAACGCCCCAATTATTTAACCACCTAAACTGAATGAGGTTTTGCCCAACAAAGCAAAATTAAACGAAAGCAGTTTTTTCCCCCATTTGTTTCATTTGATTATTTATGGCCCGGAACCAGCCAGTATAATCAAGTCTCATGAAGTCACGTTTTTATGAGCTATGCTGCACTGTGTTTTATTATCAGCATAATTATCCTTTTTCTTTTTTTCTTCTCATGTCCTTGAAAAGTTTCTCTCCTGTCTTCCTCAGTCGCCCAAGTCAGCCTTCATCAGTGCAGCCAAGAAGGCCCAGCTGCGAACTAACCCGCCTAAGGTGCGCTTTTCAGAACAGGTGTCCATCAGCGATCCAGATTCAGTAAGTCCTGCCGGTCAGCTGGCCTTCCTCTCCACTCGTCTTCATCACACCTTCACCACACTTTCATCACACCTTTATCATACCTTCATCACACCTTCATCACAGGCACCACGCTAGGAATGGGCATTATAAATGATTTAGTAGTCAAGCTATACTCGAGCACTCTGAAAAACACGTCGCCATATTGTAGCAGCTCAAAAGAGTCTTGACCGGAAAAGGTGCAGCGTATCGACACTGCAAACACATGAATTAAATCATAATTTGTATTTAATATTATGAATAATGATACACAATTTGTCTAAATCTAAATTATTGATACAAATATCTGTCATGTGTCGTGTTCTGAAATGTTTCAGAATAATTTGACCTATGTCTAGCTCCGCCCTCTTTCCTTGATCCTCCAATCACAACTGTGGAAGCAACAATTGTGATTGGGGAATCAAGAAAAGAGGGTGGGATTTGAGATCCATTACAGTTTCAGTTTGACACTTTCTATTACCATGCATCAAATGGATTATGATTCACCCTCTAACCTCATTACAAGCCAAAAGCCTTCAGTTAGGCAAAAACTACCTGCCTGTTTTAGGGTTTTAGGTTGTAGTTTGCTTTAGTTTACAACAGTTATTTTTAGGAGCGTAGATTGACCTTTTCCTCTTCGGATTTCCTGAACTCTCAAGCCGTGTCTGTTTACCCCAGTTTGTGCACTAATGGAAAATCAGGTGTACCGGAACCCGGAGTGAGGTTAGATTTCCCTAGCAGCCAGTATACTGTACCTAAAAAAAATAAAAACTCCCTCTGATTATCGTGATATCGTTTTTTTTCCCCTCACATAGCCCTGCTGTTCACCACTCTTCGCAATCATTCATCACACACTTCCACACAAACGTATCCTCTTCCTCCTCTTCTCATCTCTGCACACGGATTTAGTCTGATCAGATACGGTTAAGCCCTAAGACCTCTCTCTCTCTCCAGCGCCTCGTTTCATTCCGGATGCGCCCGCCGCCGCTGACAGCCTCGGGGGTCCGGCCGCCGTGCTCCGAGACTATAAATTGCTTTCTGGATCGATTAGGATTCTTCCAGGGGGCAACATGCACCTCGAAAACTCTTTCAAAGGCATCCAACATGTTTTTTTTTCTTTTTTTTTAAAGCAGCCCTATGACTCAGGCGCGCGTTGAAGGGTCCCTGTTTTGGCTTGTGGCGCGGCCTCTTCCAGCCTGGCTGCAACATGGCCCTCGCTTGTCCTTTCCCCGCACGGTCGGGGCTCGCGTACAAAGCCGGTAAGCTTAGCCATACTAATAGACATCTGTGCAATGAATAAACAATCAAACGGGGCTTCGGCCCCCGCTGCGGGACCCGCTGTGTAGCAGGCGTGTCAGTCATCGTCGGTGTGGCTCGTTGGCTCAGACGGACACCTGATTGTAAAAGGGGGATCAATGCAATGCACATGTTGACATTTCCCCCCGGTTATCTGAGTCGTTAGGCTGAGCAGGGATCCAATGGGGGGGTGGGGGGGGGACAGGAGGTTATCCTGTAGATCAGGATGTGACACAATAATGACAAACACGAGTGTCGAAACAGATCGTCGCCCCCGGGGAGAGAGCGGTTCCTCCGCCGCTCCCGCGTCGTCGCTCGGTGTAGCGCGGTAATGGAGAGCAGGTGAGAACACAGACCGCCATGTCTCCGATAACCCCGTTTGATTCCGCCGGCGGGGCGCGGCAGGCAACTATAGCCTTTCATTACACGTACCAGACCCTCAAGGCCTGGCGGGCAATCCGGGGGATCAATATATCACGCATGACGACGCCATAGATTTCCCTTGGCTGAGGATCAAAGCTTTAGTAAAGCCCTGATTACAGGGAGACATGTCCTGACTCGAGCCAATGCGAGGAGTAGCCTACGTCGGGTAAATGAACCGGCGAAAGTAGGCTAATGAGGAACGGCGGACCTCCTCTCTCTCTCCCCTCTCTCCTCCTCCTCCTCTCTCTCTCCCCTCTCTCCTCCTCCTCCTCCTCCTCCTCCTCCTCCTCCTCCTCCTCTCCCCCGTCTCTGTCTTGTAGTTGCAAGTTTCGTTGATCAAAAGCTGAGATAAAGGACGTGGTCGTGGCGGGAGGGTCGGCTACGTTCTCCCCTGCTGACCGACCGTCTCCCTGGCAAAAAAAACGTTTAATCATGTCTCTCACGTCTCCAGTGATCAGAAGCTGCGGAAACGGCTGTCAAATGAAAAGATTAATTGTTACTTAATCATGTATAAAATGGATCAATCGTGCAAGTCTTGGGACCGCCCCTGATCACCAGGTGGGGCTGATATTTCAATCAATTTCACTTCCTGTATAAAAATATGTAATTTTGTGTTGTATGCATGCTTGAGGAAGACCGGTAAGGTCGAAACGTCGCATCTACTGCCTTTTTTGTCTATTAATTAAAACACCTTGGAACTACAAGTGAGTTGCGAGCCCCGCTTTGTTCTTATGTATTACTGTTTTTACAGTTTGGCTCAGCACCAACAAACGGAGGATGTGCGTTATTTATAATTTTTTTCATAACGAGTGTATATCCACAGCTATGATTCTAATTTCTTTTCACAAGTCAGTATCACTCTGCATCTGAGGAAAAAACTGTAAGAAGAGACTGCAGCTGACACATGCAGAATGGGGGAGTCGTCATGGCACGCACATATGCCCATATATGGACCAAGAGAGGTTCAAAATGTCCGTTAGCTCATCTGAATCAGACGGATAAAGCGATGATTTTATCCAGATTATTTAATTATTGCCACTTCCACTAAATGTATTAATCTAGCGACTAACATGGGGAGACTGATAAATTACAGATAAAGGAATATAGCAGGACGATTGGTTTACGATAGTAAACCTCATGTTGAACGGGGATTCCCTGTTAAACTGGGCGTCAACCCCAGTCATGTCACAGCCGCTCAATCTCCGAAAGCATTGAAGCAAATTTCCAAACAGACCTCATTTGGACGAACTGACTACATATTTGGAATCTAAATGGGTACATTCTCGCCTGAAAAAAGATTAAAACAATAATGGTTGTACGTTAAAACAGTGTCCGGCCTTGGTAATTAGTCGGCACCTGCTAACGGCTCGGATCCTTTAGCTCAGCTCGTTAGTGCAGCTGCCTGTGAATCCTACGGGCCCAGATTCAAATCCACTCGGTTAGAGTGGTGTCGTTCATCCCTAGCTTCATTTGAATGTGTTTTTAACATAAAGAAAATCATGGGTGGACATGGGTGGACAAATATATATAATTGTAATTTGAAAATGACATCCTGCTACATGAGTACAGCCACCTTGGGATTCAAATGGTTTGCAAACATAACATTTAAAAAGATTTAATAAAAAAAACATAACCAGACTGTTCCTGGATCCACGCTAGTGGTGCCTCCTTGCTAGCAAGACCCCCCCCCCCACACACACACACACACACACACACACACACACACACACTCACTCACTCACACACACACACACACTCACTCACTCACTCACTCACTCACTCACTCACTCACTCACTCACTCACTCACTCACTCACTCACTCACTCACTCACTCACTCACTCACTCACTCACTCACTCACTCACTCACACACTCACTCACTCACTCACTCACTCACTCACTCACTCACTCACTCACTCACTCACTCACTCACTCACTCACTCACTCACTCACTCACTCACTCACTCACTCACTCACTCACTCACTCACTCACTCACTCACTCACTCACGCACTCACTACCACCACCACACTTGATGCTGCAGTGTGGTAACAGACCTGTTTTCTGGTCCGTCCTGCTCAATTCAATCTGTACTCCCCTCCCTATTGCACAGCATGTAGCCCTATCTGGCCTTGTTGGTCCTGCTGAATGCTTATGGCACCAGCAACCAGACTGGGAGGCATCTGGCGTGGAATAATAAGTTGATCTACTAAGTAGATTTGTTGAGATTTACAGTGGCAATAAATCTGTGTCCCTTCGCTCTGTCACAAGTGATTGTCCGGTTCCCATTTAGCAAATCCCATCATCAGATAATTAAAATAAAAAAATTAAATACAACGAAATACTGAAATTATTTTTGTTTTGTACATTTTAACACTTTGATCGCCATGGGTTAAATTCATAATTTACCATCCCTCGCCATCTCTATTTGTCTATGGAGAAGTTCCCCTTCTTTGCAGGGCTATAACTTTTTAAATTCTATTGCTAAATTGCCATTATTATGGCCCATTCAATGTCCTATATGTATTGTTCAGGGTGTAGCAACGTTAAACTTTTTCATTCACATATTCATACTAAAATATGGTCTAAAGTATAAGTATGTTTTTATCGTTTTCTGCAGCTTTCTTCAGAACGTGATTTATAGCCCTAGATGCATTATATTGATGATCAAATACAGTTTGGTAGGAATCTGTGCGAGATAAAAAATTTCAACTGGATGTGCTTCTAGGAGTTACTACATATCATCTGATGATGACCGGATGGGCGGGGGATCGTTTATAATTCCGTGGGCAGCGTTAGATGATTCATCCAGAGTGGGTCATATGCTTATCATAGCAGTTTATATGGAACACGTTAGAATATAACGCTGAATCTTACCGTGGCTTCCTCGCGCCGCTGGCAGATGAGCGTGGAACAGATTTTTTTCTATTATGGGATGGAGAAATGCCGATCCATTTCCAGGTTGTATAATAGTATATACGTCCAAATCATGTTGTTTTTTCTAGTTATTTGCACCGATCGATGTTCACTGTGTCAAGACCGAGTCTCTCTAACGATAGCGAGTGCCCGGACCACATATGGATGAGCACTACCGGTTCAAAGGCTCATTTCCGGTTGGCGATCTGCCGATCGGCCACCAGATGGCGCTCTTGAACCGCTAGAGAGTTGAGTGGAGCTTTGCAGTGTGTCTCAGGGCTCCGGAGGGGAAATATGACATCAATATTGACATCAAAGACGAGTTACGGCGTCTTCGGCAGAATGAGCATGGCTAGGAATGACGTCTTAACTTGTCCCCGGCGATCATAGTGTTAAAGTTAAATGCATCAATCTGGTGCACTTTGAGAGCAAAATAAAGAGGCTAGATCTATGATGAACTTTGTGCTCAAAACACAAAATCGACTAGACTAGTGCTTCCCAATCCTCTCCTCAAAGCACCCCAGCCGTTCAATGTATTTGTTAAATTCCACCACCAGCACACCTGATTCAACTTAACTAGCCCTTTATTAGTTGAATCAAGGTGTGCTGGTGGTGGAATTTAACAAATACATGGAACGGCTGGGGTGTCTCGAGGAGAGGTTTGGGAACCACTAGAGCATACATTTGAGCCATCAAAGAAATTAAGCAAAAGTGGTTACCTGTGTTGAACTGGTTTATTTTTTAGAAAATAAAAAAGATGGTGGATTACTATTACGACTACTACCACTGCCAATACTACTGATACATCCCTATTAGCAAACTTTATATTTAAAAAAAATTGTAAAAAAAAATTATAATAATAATAATAATATTAAATTCTTTTTTTTTATTAAAAGAAAATTTGGTTCATTATACAACTGTGGCGGGCCGCCACAGTCTAGGTAATTAATGGGAAACCCTGGCTCAATACACACAATTGTTAAGGGGATGCAGACCAGAGAAAGACTTTCATCCTGTTTACATCAGGGTCCCCCATTTTCAATTAATCATAACATTTATGACATACACGACATACAGATAAACAATACTGTTACATCCAGACATTTATGACATACAAGATATACTAAACAGTACTGTTTAAGAAACAGAGTTTCTAAAAGAGAGTATTTGAGTGGGAAGAAACTGTACATTGGAGGGGGTTGGGGGGGGGGGGTGGATATTTACAGGGTCCAGTTTCGAATTGCAGCCTCCCGTAGGTTTTGAAGGTGGGTAGGGATTCACATTATTTTACGGCTGTGGGTAGGGCGTTCCACATTGATGCGGCATAATTGACGACACAGTGGTGGTGGGCCTGATCTCTGCAAACGACGAGAGGGCCTACCTGGAGGAGGTCAAGGTTCTAGCGGGATGGTGTCAAGAGAACAGCCTCTCCCTGAACGTCAGCAAAACAAAGGAGATGATTGTGGACTTTAGGAGGTCGGGGGTCAGGGACTACAGCTCCCTCAGCATCGACGGGGCACCGGTTGAGAGAGTGAACAGTTTTAAGTACCTCGGAGTCCACATATCCGAGGACTTGACATGGACCTCACACATTGACAGTGTTGTGAAGAAGGCACGGCAACGCCTCTACTTCCTCAGACGCCTAAGGAAGTTCCAAGTCAGTCAGAAGATCCTTAAGAACTTCTACTCATGCACAATAGAGAGCATACTGACTGGCAATATCACCTCCTGGTTTGGGAATAGCACCGTACAAGACCGTAGCAGACTACAGAGAGTGGCCCGCTCAGCCGAACGCACAATTGGAGGGGGGCTTCCCACTCTCCAGGGCATTTACAACAAGCGGTGCATGGGCAAGGCTAAGAAATTATCAAAGACTCGAGCCACCCAAACAACTGCCTCTTTGAACTGCTGCGGTCAGGCAAGCGATACAGGAGTCTCATGGCAAGCACAGAAAGACTCAGAAGAAGCTTCTATCCCCAGGCCATCAGGATGCTCAACGAACAATAACACTATGTAACAACCATCAAATGCACTCACAGCACACACATCCACACGCACACACTCACTTTAAACATACAACTCACTGCAGCACCCACTTTAACCACTTTAGTACACCTAAGCACACTTTATAGTTATCGGTAAAGAATTTGCACTACAACCCATACCTCATTACACCTTACTGTAAATTATATTGTACCTAAATTGTACCTCATCCCACTTCTGCTTTGCACTGTATAGTATATTGTATGGTAACTCAGTTACTTCTACTCTACATAGAGCATTGTATATACTGAACATTTTTGTCTACATACTTGACTTCTATTTTATACTTCCTATACTTATTTTATTATCTATTTTTGCCTAGCACAGTCTCTGGAGTGAAACAGAAAGAAGCATTTTGTATAAAAGTATTCTGTACTTCTGTATGACAACTAATAAAGAAAACTTGAACTTGAAACTTGAATTGCTAAACGTGTTTAGTCCCTTGTTTGAGCCGAATCTGGGTTGAACATGATTTGTGGAGCTCCCTCTGGTGTTGTGGTCGTGGTATTCACTGACCTTTGGGAAGTATTTCGACATGTGCTCTGCAGTCCGCTGGGATTAAGGTTGAAAATCATCAAAGTGCTTCTGTAGTGGCCGCTTTGTCATTCCCTAATAAATTGACACAGGGCCACGATGCACCTACTCAGCCACCTACGGGAGGCTGCAATTCGAAACTGGCCACCGTAAATGCCCAAAACCACCACCACCTCCTAATAGACAGTCTCCTCCCCACCGCATGTATATATTCCCTCCCCGCCGTATGTATATTTCCCTCCCACCCACCCACCCCCTCCTAATGTACAGTCCCCTCCCCATCATATGTATATACTCTGTCAGGATCTAGGGGTAACAGTACTGTATATTTGAATACCGCTTATGTCACAAATGTATCAGTACTAAATACCTATATGTCCCTATGCCATAAATGTTGTGTATGTCATAAATGTCTATATGAAATGAAAATGGGGGACCCTGATGGAAACAAGACAAACGTCTTTCTCAGGTCTGCATCCCCTTAACAATTGTATGTATTGAGCCGTACTGTATTGTACCCATTCTGCAATCTGTTAAATAAAGTTTTCATTCATTCATTCATTCAGATGTTCTTCTACTCGGGTAACAAAATAAGTTGTGGATGTTGACAGATTGAATGTCGAAGCTGCAGCTGATGTAGTTTGTAAGGTTTATTATCCAAAGAAAATGATGGTTGAGAACAGAACAGTTTTGCGTCTTCCCTATTGCTCTGGTAGGAAAAAGTTTTCCTCTCAGCAGGTGCATAACATTACTCTATTTACAGTGCCTATTATACTAAGAAGTGGTGTGCCCCTAGTGGTGTGCCCCTAATATTCAAAACATAAATACAATACCATAAACAATACAACTTCCAATATGTCGGTTTTAGCTTCTACAGCTTCTTTAAATGCCATACAGATAATCCTGTCAGTAAATCAGAAACAGAACCAGCTTCACTATCATTACTAAGAGGATTGTTGAAGCGGTTTTTCTTATCAGTTTTGAATTATGGGCATGTCATTTATACATGGTTCTGCCTCTACCCTAAAGGTGCTCCCATAGTCGAGCGGACTGTACACGGACTGGACTCTGCGGAGGTCCACTGGATTCTTTGAGCTTTCATAGTCGAGCGGATCTCCGCGGACCAATTTCCTACATGTCTCCCGCCAGTTTACACCAGTTTACACCTCACGCCAGTTTGTGTGACACCAAGTGGGCGCCGCGGACGTCCGCGCGTCAGAAAATAGGAGCTTCGCACTTGGACTCTGCTGTGGGTCTGCTTTGAGTACCCTTTGGGTCAGCTTTGAGCCCGCGGGAGTCTGCTCCGTGTACAGTCCGCTCGACTATGGGAGGGCCTTAAGGCTCTTAGACTGGTAGCCTACTCATCATTGCATCCTGTATGATAACGTTGGTTAATCTTCTCTGGCCAGGAGACGTAATGAAGTACGTGTTTATCTATAATGCCCTTTGTTAGAGAAAGGACCATCTTATATCACAATCACTGTGGATTGGAAATGTTTACCCTTTGACCCTATCTAACTAGCTCCAAGGACTGTTCTGAATTTATAATGTGGGCTTTTAGGTTTTAGCGCTCCAAACACAATGATCTTCAACACCCTAAAGATCAATACCTTCATAACCTTTGGACAGTTTAGAGCCATGATCACAAACCATTTCGTTTGAGTGTGTCAAACCGTTTTAATTGAATATCCTTTTATTTTATGTTTATTTTATGATGTATGTCCGTGTGTCTCAACATCATTGTAAATCAGGGCATGCCTCAAATGATCCCATTCGAGACTCTGATAACGGTTTGAATAAACAAAGTCACGAATGAACTTTTTCGTGACTTCAAGAAAGAACAGTGTGACCAGTCACGCATCTCTCTCTCTCTTAAATGCATTCAGAAATGGCATCCAATTGTCCCTGCACTGCATACATATCGAATGGAGGGCATTGAGGAGATTGAATAAGCCCCTCTTTGATCGTATACAATGTGCTGTGGGAAGCAGAAGCTATCCTGAGGCATAATTATGCTTCTATCCGGCGGCTAAGTGGCGCAGTGGGCAAGGCGCTCGCCACTAACGCAGGAGATGCTGGGTTCGAGCCCAGCTCCCTGCGTTGCTACCAGCTTGGTTGGATCGTTCATACTAACACAATTGGCAGTGTTAGAGGTGGGAAAGCTGGTGGGTGGGGATTGGACGTTGTGGACAGCGACTCCTACAGGTCGGTTGGTGCGCCTGTACAGCAGAATCAGGAAGTACTGTAACAGGGGCAGCGTGAGCCTCCCACGCGTTACTCCTCGCCGCTGAGAGATCGTGCTGTACAGGTGAAAAGATGCGACAGGCTGCCTCCTCGTGTACCGGAGGGGACACGTGATGCAAGGCTTCGTCCACATTGCAGCCGACCAGTGGGAGGCATAGTCTAGCAACGTTCGAGACAGGGGAGGGGGGGAAGAGAATTGAAGGGAGGATTGGTGAGGCGAAATTGGGATGGGAGAAGAATAGAAAATGAGGAGAAAAAGTTGATAAAAAAATTAATAATTATGCTTCTATCCATCCAGGCTGTCTCAGGTTAAATTAATGTTTATTTGCTCTGTATGGCACAGATGGGCAATCGGCGGCCCTGGAGCCGCAGGCGGCTGTGTGCGTGTCTCTTGCATTATTATCACGGTTCTCTCAAGCTTCATATTGTGTATGAGCTAAAGATGTACCAACTAATATCTTTGATCATTTGAAGTGAGCACCGTGTAGACTCAACTGTGTGGAAATATAATGGAATTTTGTCTACTACGCCGTCCCCGTTCCAATGACTTATTCCACGCAATTGTAAATTGGACATGGTTGAGTTCACATGGTCCTCGTTTCAAAATGATCCCATTTCTTGGTTAGTGTGTCTTCTTCGAATCCATATCGGTGTGAATGTTCTTCGGAGTCGTTCGTCGAGTGTTTTATTTTGCTATAACAAAATCATCATGTTTTTTGTTGGTTTCTCCCTCTCTCTCCCTCTCTCTCCCTCTCTCTCTCCCCCTCTCTCTATCTCTCTGTCTCTCTCTCTCCCTCTCTCTCCCCCTCTCTCTCTTTCTCTCTCTTTCTCTCTCTCTCCCTATCTCTCTCTCTATCTCTCTGTCTCTCTCTCTCCATCTCTCTCTCCCTCTCTTTCTCTTTTTCTTTCTCTCTCTCCCCTCTCTATCTCTCTCTCTCTCTCTCTCTCCTCTCTCTCTCTCTCTCTCTCTCTCTCTCTCTCTCTCTCTCTCTCTCTCTCTCTCTCTCTCTTAGACAATGCTAAAGGACGACTCCTTGCTGCTCATACCAAATGTGTTGAAGGTGTTCCTGGAGAATGGACAGATCAAGTCCTTCACGTTTGACAGCCGCACGACTGTTAGGGTATGTGAACTACGATCTTGGTTTGAGCACTCTCTCTGTGTGTGGTGTGTGTGTGTGTGTGTGTGTGTGTGTGTGTGTGTGTGTGTGTGTGTGTGTGTGTGTGTGTGTGTGTGTGTGTGTGTGTGTGTGTGTGTGTGTGTGTGTGTGTGTGTGTGTGTGTGTGTGTGTGTGTGTGTGTGTGTGTGTGTGTGTGTGTGTGTGTGTGTGTGTGTGTGTGTGTGTGTGTGTGTGTGCGTGTCTGTTTGTGTGTGTGTGTCTTCGTGCGCATGGTGCACACACATTTGCATGTGTCCGAGTCCGATCATTTGTTTTGGTAGACCAATTAACTTCAGATGTAGCCCCTGATTGTTAGAAGCTTAATGCCATCGCTTTCTGGAGTCTGATACGTCTATTATATTCCTAATTGCATAAAGCAATAAGAACTGGAGACGGAGGTCATTACCGTCTCTATGTCAGCCTCCCAGATGACTTTGACATCTCCCAGCGCTCCCATTAAAATCTCTCCATTAGATTTAAGAAACCCTTCCTCTGCTCACTCGGGGGGTGTGGGGGGGGGGGGGTTGAAGGTGAGCAGGAGTGAAAATGTTCTTCTTTGTTATTTTTTTGGTCTAATTAAATGGAATTACTGTATAATAGAAATGATTTAAAAAAAGAAAAAGCAGTAAATCACTGCCCTTTAAATCAGTGGCATAATCGGATGCGGGGGATCTTTGGTGAGACTCTCCTGCAGTATTTTTTTTAAAGTACTTCTTCTTCTGAAGTACTATTATATTAAGGATATAATCTATATGATCCTGTAGCTCTCTCAATTGATGAGGCGGTTCCCTTATTGGCTTCATTTAACGTGAATCACATCATCTGTCAATATCGTTGATACATGCGTATCCTTGTAATTCAAGTCGTTATTCAAGGTGAATGTGTCTCTGTCACTATAGGACTCCACTGCTGAGTCATCGTAGAGTTCATGAGGAAAAACATTAGGTTGTACCCATAATGATCCTATATATACAGAGAGTCAGGGCTGCATTAATGCAAGGGATTACAGGGGCTTAAGGCCAGGGGCCCCCTGCCCAATGGTGTTGGTGGAAATATTAGATTTAAAGGAACACGCCAACTTTTGGGGAAATTCGCTTATTTGCCATCTACCCTGGAGTTCGACAAGCAGATACATACCATTTTCTTCTCTTTGCATGCATTAGGCTTAGGGAACAGTCGCACCGTTAGCCTAGCTTAGCGTCATTCACTGGAAGTAGGTGTGCCAGTGTAGCCTAGTTCCCAACAGTCACGAAATACACTCCAAATACAACTCCAAAACTTGCCTGTAAACATGTTGTGACCTGTGTATTTACCACGTGGAGAAATACAAAAAAAGAATTAGACATTTTCGTTTTCTAAGCAGATATATACTCTGAAATTCTGTTTGACAAACCACTGCTGCCCGGGCGCAGTGATTTCATCACCTCAAAAGCCCTGTTGATTTTTGAAAAACGGGTCACAACATGTTTACAGGAAAGTTTTGGAGTTGTATTTGGAGTGTATTTTTATCTTGGCTACCCCACTGTAACGACCCCAGGTCTTGGGGGGCCTGGGTTAAGAAGGACACTGGACATTCTCTACCTCCTTTCGCTGGTATCATGCCGCCACCTAGTGGACATCATCAGATGATGCAGGCAACCATTTTGCCTATTTTGATAAGTATAATTAATGTAATTAATAGTTTGAGCAATGTAATTCTATGTGTGTTGTCGTTGTTGACGTTCCCTTCCCTGGTGTGATGTTTTCCCCTGTCTGGTGTTGTTATATTTATGCTTTGTGTCTAGTTGTTTATTTGCTGGTGTTTTAGACTGGCCTGGCCAGCTCTTGCCAATCTTAATTAGTCAGGTATATTATGTGTGTGTCTCCCTCTCCTCGTCGTGGCGTCATTATCTCCAGTTTCCCTGTTTCCTGCCCACGTCGTTGCTCTCCCTTTTATCGTTCTAGTAAGTGTTATTGTTTTGATGTTGCCTGTTTGTTTTACGTTTTCTCCAGTTCGTTATTCTAGTGCCAGTACGGCTGCGCCGTTTATTTTCTTTTGTTTGTTCTCAAGTCCTTGTTTATCGTTCCAGCACGGCTGCGTCGTTGTTGTCCTATTTTCGTGTAGTGCTTGGTGAACTTAAGTAAAGTCATTATCTACACGAATCCTGCCGTCTCCTCTCATCATCATTGTCCGCAGTATTGGGTTCTCTCTCCTCTCCACACTACCCCCACTCGTAACACCCCACAATGACATCACTGTACATGACATCACTGTGTATCCTGACCACACACTGGCTACCCCACAATGACATCACTGTACAAATGCAGAATGCCCATGGAAGCTTTCTGCTGCATGACAAATTCATTGTATCTTCAGTAAAATACAATCTCTATACAACATTATTATTATTTTCATATTGACAAACATGGTTCAAAAGAGATATCTGCTTCCTATGAAATATATTCTGTATACAGTATATACCCTATATGGAATATTTCACCAAATTTACTAAATATTTTTCCAATCTTCAACCAGCCTCTCTCCCTCTCATCCCTCCAGAATTTGGTCTCGCTCTCTCTCATCCCTCCAGGATGTGATCTCTCTCCCTCTCTCAATCTATATCTTTCTCTCTCTTCAGGAGGTGATCTCTCTCTATCTCATTCCTCCAAAATGTGATCTCTCTCTCTCTCTCATCCCTCCAGGATGTGATCTCTTCTCTGCAGGACCGCCTCTCCCTGCGCTACATTGAGCACTTTGCCCTGGTGCTGGAGGCTGGTGGCCTGGACCAGAACCAGCGGCTACATCTGCTGCAGGAGAACCAGCCTCTCTCACATGTAAGACACAGCCTGGATCCCCCAATAATGCAGCTGTGAATTGTCATTGGTGGCATTGATTCCACCTAATGTGCTGAATACATTGAATCATACTAGTTTAACATTCATAAATGATCTGTTGGTCACTTTTTTCCACATGATCAACCTTATTTGTAAATTATTAGTGCAACATTTAATAACGGTATCGAATGTGTAGTAGTAACCCATTTGTAGATGCTTTGAAAAATGGATATGAAAAAAATTACTATACCTCCATTTATTTGTTCATGTTCAACAAATGATTTGTTAGACATTCATAAAACAGCTATAAATCATTTGCAGATGCTATTGCGTGCCCTAATCTAATGTGAAGACTATTCATCATTAACAAATGTCTAATAGTTTGTTCATTATTTGTTGACTTTTTACTCACCTGTTATGAACAATCTGGCTTTTATGAATACAGACACGAAGCAATTACCAGACTTGTCTTTTCATGTTTAACAAATGATTTGTTAGAGGAGGAGAGAGAGGAGGACTCAAGTGACTCACGTGAACCGGATCACTTTAGTGAATGAATCACACTAACCTGAGTCCATAAAATTAAACGGATTTACCACCACTAGTTCCAGCTTTGCCCACAACAAGCGCTAAGATCAGAGTAACGGCTCTATATAAAGATGTGCGTGTCTATGATTGCAATAGACACGTTAAACAGGGGTGCTGTTACGATGGCACCAGGTAAGAGTGTAGAGTTCCAATAGTGGTTGGCAATAAGGAGACGGAGAGTAGGTTCGTTCTTCACAATTCGGGTATCCTCTTTATTAGGAACAACCGTAGAGCAGTTTAGGTAAATAGGAGTACTGATCAACAGAGAACAAAAGGATAGAATGCTAGTTACTGCAGCACTTGTCTCTTGGTACCGCCGCGTACTGGTTCTGGAGATTGTGTGAAGAGCCGACGAGGAACAGAGAAGACAGGAGTTATTTGAGGGCAACATACCAGACATTCCACACGTTCCACAGAGTGACAGCCAATACCAGGTGACAACCAATAATACAATCAAGGGAAAGGAAAGTGACAGGTGACAGGATGGTAGCCGGGATCTCAGGTCCACCAGACCCGAGAACCCAGAACGTTACAGGGTGCGTTCAAATTCAGCGAACAATGCTAACGTTCGCAAAAGTTTGCAAACTATTTTAAACTTCTCCCTTTCCTGAAGAGTACAGAAGTGGGTGGGTGAAACAATTCTATATGTAAGGGTGGGGAATGTTACAAAGCTTTTAGTTTGAGTATAGTTTGAGAATCTACACAAGATAGTACACAGTACATTTTACTCAAACTGAGTACATTTTACTCAAACTGAGTAAAATGTGTCTCACTTGGGCTCAAATGGACTCAGTTTGAGTAAAATTTACTCTGCGAAATTTACTTACCTGTCGGTGTGAGACACTTGGAAAGAGACTTTATTTTTTTATTTTCATATTTTGTTTTATATTTGGTATTTTTATATGGAGTGTCAAATGAGACTCCTTTTCTTTTATTATAAACAATGTTTATTGGTTGTTGCTTTGTTTGTGTGCATTTATCTATAGTCCTAATTCTGTCACTGTTTGATGTCACAAAGAAGGGTGGATCCGAAAGCAAATAATTAACTAACTGTATTAGACATTTATTAATGATGAATAGTCTTCACTTTAGATTAGGGCACGCAATAGCATCTGCAAATGATTTATAGATGTTTTATGAATGTCTAACAAATAATTTGTTAAACATGAAAAGACAAGTCTGGTAATTGCTTCATATCTATTCATAAAAGCCAGATCGTTCATAACAGGTGAGTAAAAAGTCCACACATATATAATTAACAAACCGTATTAGACATTTGTTAATGATGAATAGTCTTCACTTTAGATTATTTATTGAACATGAACAAATAAATGGAGGTATAGTTGTTTTTTCATATCCATTTTTCAAAGCATCTACAAATGTGTTACTACATTATTAAATGTTCCACTAATTATTTACAAATAAGGTTGATCATGTGGAAAAAAGATCAACAGATCATTTATGAATGTTAAACTAGTACATTTACTAATTATGTACTAATCAGTTGTAAATGTATATAAATGGTTTGTTCATGATTAGTTCATTGTCCACTAATGCGTTATAAATAATGTATAACTAATTTGTAAATGGTATACAACTATAGTTATAAATGATTTAATTAATCATTAATTAATTGGCTGATATCAATCCCTGTCTCCTGAGCCATTCAGCCATTGTGTAGTGTGATGTGTGCCGGGTGCCAGTGTATGGTAGCCATTGAGCCTGCGTAGCCCAAGGTTGGGTGCTACCAGTGGTGGTGAAGGAGGCAATTTCCCACCCTTGTGGGGAGCGCTTTGAGTGTCTAGAAAAGCGCTATATAAAATGTAATGAATTATTATTATTTATTATTATCATTATCTACATACCTTATAAATGTCTTATATAAGTGTATATAAGTGTTAATATAAAGTGTTACCAAATGTTTTTGCTAACTTTCTGTTGTGTTTTAATGTTGACAGTAGTTTATTAGTGAATATAAAGTTGCAAAGAAAAAATGTAAGTTGAAAGTACTACTAAGCATCAATGCTCCAGGCTGGGTATTGAGTATGTGATAGTCATATCTGTTGCTGGTTCATCGCAGGAATAATATGATCATTTGTCACATTTAGCCAGTAACCACATCTGACCGGTTTCTGTTTGAGCCACCCTTGCGTAGAACTCTGCATTTGTTTTGCAGCAACAAGAAATCATTTCGGATTAGGTGTGATCGAAGCCTTAACACTAAAAACAGTCTACCAAGAGATGAGGAAATGTGTCAGTATATGACCATATTTTCAACATTAATGCAAAAGGCCCACTTACTGTTCATGCAGTCATTTAAATTTGTGTAGGAGTCACATTGCTCTTCAATCAATCAACATACTACATGTAAACTGACACGCCAGACCCACGGAAAGTTGAGAAATAAACAAATAGCTTGCCGGCGAAAAAATGATTGTCAATAAAGTGAAGTTGTCTTACCATGGTGTCTTCTTCTCATGCCAGGGGGGTGGGGGTTTTGGCGTTGTAATCACATTACAGAAAAAAGACAATTTCCCCGTTGATCTGTGTGTTACTAAGGCGACGGGCTGTCAGTGTGCTATCAGACAGGGGTTTTTATATTAACGTTTAGAATAGCCTTCATGCAGTCTTGCTGCTGTTGTTAGTAGAGTGAGAGTGGGGCACAAAACCGTCTTCTTGCACACAATGTAATGTGATTACAGCGCAAGGAACTCCCCCGCCGGCATGGAAGACAAGACACCATCACATCACCATTTTTGTTCAGCGTCAGGTCAAAAAAGCTTAGAAATCACTTCAGTGCAGAACGTTATTTGTTTATTGTACAATAGGGCTTGAGAAGCTTGCGTCAGGTTGCTACTGCTACATGCTACTGTATGTAGCAGGATAATTCCCATTCACTGTGTGTTGACAGGGTTTTTGGGTTAAAAGATGGTTTGGAGGGGTGGCTGTGTAGCGCAGTGAACCAAGCAGAGACTCTGGGATCGAATCCAGCTGTCAGCGGTACCTCCGGCTTGGTCAGTCATCCCTACTAACACAATGGCAGTGTTTGCGGGTGGAAAGCCGGTGGGGTGTGTGTCCTGGTCGCGTGAATATTTTAGGCAACCAACTTGCATCTAGCCACGCCCCCGCGGCGACGCGGCAGGGCAGCATTATGCAGCCGTAATTCCCCCTCGTTTAACATTGACGGTTAGCTCAACTGGTTCGCCGCCTTGCTGTGGATCCTGCGGTGCGTTGGTGACAAGTTTGAATCCCTTAAATTTCTTTTTCTTTTTTTTTTTTTTAACGTGCATTCTTTCGCCGGTTAAGTTTAGGCATTGTTTCGGAGTTGGTTAAGGTTAGGGTTAAGGTTAGGCATTGTTTCGGAGTTGGTTAAGGTTAAGGTTAAGTTTAGGCATTGTTTCGGAGTTGGTTAAGGTTAGGGTTAAGGTTAGGCATTGTTTCGGAGTTGGTTAAGGTTAAGGTTAAGGTTAGGCATTGTTTCGGAGTTGGTTAAGGTTAAGGTTAAGGTTAGGCATTGTTTCGGAGTTGGTTAAGGTTAGAAGGGTTAAGTTTAGGCGCTGTTTTCGGAGTTGGTTAAGGTTAGAGTTTGTCGCAGAGAATGGCAATAGAATGCAGCCTATTTCCGCACTGCCGCTCTCTCGCTCTGCCGCGGTCACATGGGCGTAGTGGCCAATCAGAGAAACGTTAAACACAAGTTGGTTGCCTAAAATATTCACGCGTCCTGGTCGTTGTAAACTGCGACTCCTACTGGTCGGAGTCTGAGAGCCTGAGTCTGAGCCTGTTGAGCAGGGAGGGGATCTGGGGGGAATAGTGTAAACCTCCACACGCGTGTTACGTTCCCCCAGTGAACCTCCTCGCTGTCAGGTGAAAAGAAGCGGCTGGCGACTCCACATGTATCGGAGGAGGCATGTGGTAGTTCTACACCCTCCCCAGGCCGACAGTGGGGGCAATACGCGCAACGACCAGGAAGGGAATTGGCATAACGACTCAATTGGGATGGGTGAAAAATACAGAAAAAGCCCAAAAATAAATAGAATTAAAAGAAATATATATATACAGTATATAAATAATTGTTCACAAAAAAGATGGCAACCGGCGTCCTTATCGATGTAGCAAGTGTGTGTCTGTGCGTGTGTGTGTGTGCGTGCGTGCAAGCTAGCGTGTGTGTGTGTGTGTGACGGTGTGTGTGTGTGTGTGTACCTGCCTACAGTGTGAATCACGTAGCTGCTGTTGTGTCATCATGTGCCCCTCATGCAGGTGGTACACAGGACGTACTTCCAGGGGATGAAGTGTCTGTTCCGCATCAGCTTCTTCCCCAAGGACCCCGCAGACCTGCTCCGGAGGGACCCCGCTGCCTTCGAGTACCTCTACATACAGGTGAGGGACCCCGCTGCCTTCGAGTACCTCTACATACAGGTGGGGCGGCGGAGGATTAAGGGGGGATCCTACTTCAATACTCCCAATGTCCTCTTGGGGGCACAGTCGAGCCACTGATTTAGCTACTCTGGAGTCTTATGCAACAGTCACACCAACAGAGAATGGGGGCTTGCCCCTTAACCCTTTCACTGCCACACTGCCAAATGGTTATTAACCATTTCACTGTGGTGATGATGATACAGAAGGTTAACCCTTCCACTGCCACACCGGCAGAAGGTTAACCCTTTCACTGCCACACCGGCAGAAGGTTAACCCTTTCACTGCCACACGACATAAGGTTAACCCTTTCACTGCCACACGACATAAGGTTAACCCTTTCACTGCCACACTACAGAAGGTTAACCGTCTGTAGTGTGGTAGTGAAGGGAAGGGGTTAACCTTCTGTCGTGTGGTAGTGAAAGGGTTAAAGGGGGGGGGGGGGTTGAGATAACGTTATTGTGATGGTAGGCTGGTAAAGATATGCCTTCTAAAGTGTGTAAACGGAAGTACAGGAAGTACAGGCTACAGGTAGATAGTGCCAACTGAGAGGCAGTCAGGGGGATTAGGAGCTCTCCGGGGTAGCTAGGTTCAATAGTGCTTCCCTCACGTCATTGCTTTGCCTTTTCCTTCTTTTTCGTGGAGCCTGGAGGTGAGTCAGGAAGATGCAGACACACACCAGAGCCCAGTTTGAGTTTCAAGTTTTGTTTGATTTGTCAAAAAAAAAAAATTATCTACTTTTTCTCCCATTTTCTATTTTTTCTCCCATCCCAATTTCGTATCATCCAATTCAACCCTCCCCTGTCACGAACGTTGTTTCTTGCCTCCCACAAGCCGGCTGCGATGTGGACTAAGTCATACATAGCACGAGTCCCCTCCGATACTTGAGGTAACAGCAGTCGCATCTTTTCACCTGCGCAGCGCGATCTCTCAGTGGCGAGGAGTAACGCGTGGGAGGCTCACGCTGCCCCAGACACTTCCTGATTCTACTGCGCAGGCGCACCAACCGACCTCTAGGAGTCGCTGTCCACAACGCCCGATCCCCACCCATCAGTTTCCCACCCCCTAATACGGCCAATGTGTATTAGTACGGACGACCAGCTAAACTGAAAGCAATGTGGAGCGCTGGGCTCGAACAGCCGAGCCCAGCCAGGCGAGCCTAACAGCCTAACAGCGTTCGAGACAGGGGAGGGTAGAATTGGACGATACGAAATTGGGATGGGAGAAAAATAGAAAATGGGAGAAAAAGTAGATAAAAAAAAAAAATAGCTAGAGAGAAACGCACCGTGGCTCCCTCCTCTTTCTCGACACAAGCTGAAACTACTGTTTGGGCTTGGGGTGCAGGGCCGAGCGCACTGCTGTGAAGGAAGTGTGCGCTGCATGTACAACACAGGACCAAATGAGGGCAACACAGCATGTGGCACAATAATCGTTTTATCTAGATGATCTTGTTTTCATGACTGTGGGATGCCAAAATCGTCATTTTAATTGAAACTCGATCAATCGCCCAGCCCTAGCTACGGTACACCTCACATAGGAATTTGATTAATAGGTTTCGATAACAATGAAAAAGATTCATAAAGGCTTTAACAATGATAAAGGCTATAATAGGTTTGTAGTTTGGCATCAGCTGGACAGGGAATAAAAATGACTTGTCATCCCATCTCCACAGAGTCGAAATGATGTCATCAAAGAGCGCTTTGGCATGGATTGGAAATCTGACATCACGTTGCGGTTGGCCGCACTCCATATCTACATCACTGTGTCCTCGGCCAGGCCCAATCAGAAGATCTCGCTCAAACACGTCGAGTAAGTCTGTTGCCAACCATTAAATTGTCTGTGAGAAAGTCACGAAGTACATTTTTTACCAAATAGTTTCTGAGCTGTGACATTACAACCAACTTTGTTCGTTGTAATATTTTAATTATTAATCATGTATCTAATATTAAAAGCTGAAAAACCACTCTTGTGAGTCATTTTCCCTGAGTCATTATGACATTGTGACTTTGTGAAATTACATCTCTCCTTCAGTTTGCTCATTTACAGTAGAGACACACCAACTCCCCTCCCGCGTCTACAGTAGCCACTAATTAGCTTCTGTCTCGCCGACATGTCCGCAGAGCCAGAGCCGTGTGCTTGTCTTGGAGTAGGGTCATGTGGCCTTGTCAAGCCAGTGGGGGAGAGGATGTGAGCCGTGTCTGCAGAGGCTGATCCCACGGGATACAGAGCTCCTTGTCAGTTCTGACATTCCCTTGACTTTGATTAGGCATGCTTCGCGGTCTGTCTCTATATCAAATAAGATCCAGTTCAATCCAACACGCTTAATTGGCATGCATTACTGTACGTCTCAGTGGGCTATATAATTCCAATAGGCTATTTATGAATCAATCAACAATGAACCGATACAATCAAAAATAAATTAAGTCATAATTATCGAAGTCAAAACGTTCACAATGAAAATAAAATGCTAAGAATAACAATAATATATTTCCCCCCGAAAATAGAGTTTAATGTGAATTAATGTTGAAAAAGCAACACTGATAATATTTTATCAAAATTTAAATGAAATGAAATAAATCAAGATCTAGCTAACAGAAAGATGAAATGTATTTACATTCACGTGTGCGTTATTCTCTCTATCGCAGGAAAGAGTGGGGCCTGGAGCCTTTCCTCCCCTTGACTCTGTTGCCAACGGTGAAGGAGAAGAACGTCTGTAAGAGCTTGTCTCAGCTGCTGAAGACGTACCAACACCCTCCACCATCAGGCAACAAGGTTCAAACCTGACCGTAACTGTTGACCATTGTGACTATCTTCCTGTTTGACGTGTGTAGGAGCAATCCACAGCTGGTGGTTGTGTTGCCCTCTGCCTTGATATTATATCAGAACAAATAACATTATGCGTGTTGGAGCAAAGTGTTCAAATGCTAATTTAAGTTCAAGTTACATTTTTCATGTCACATATTATAAGGTACATTATAGTGAAATGCTTGGTTCTGTCTGACCCTCCTGAAAGTAAAAGAATAAGGACCAAATGGGTGGCTACGTGGCGTAGTGGGCAAGGCGCTCGCCACGAAATGTTGGAGACGCTGGGCTCGTCAGTTCGAGCCCAGCGCTCCACATTTGCTTTCAGTTTAGCTGGTCGTCCGTACTAATACACATTGGCCGTATTAGGGGGTGGGAAACTGATGGGTGGGGATCGGGCGTTGTGGACAGCGACTCCTACAGGTCGGTTGGTGCGCCTGCGCAGTAGAATCAGGAAGTGTCGGGGGCAGCGTGAGCCTCCCACGCGTTACTCCTCGCCACTGAGAGATCGAGCTGCGCAGGTGAAAAGATGCGACTGCTGTTACCTCAAGTACCGGAGGGGACTTGTGCTATGTATGACTTAGTCCACATTGCAGCCGGCTTGTGGGAGGCAAGAAACAGCGTCCGTGACAGGGGAGGGTTGAATTGGATGATACGAAATTGGGATGGGAGAAAATATAGAAAAATGGGAGAAAAAAAAGTGGATAAAAATAATAAGGACCAAATAAGGAATAAGGACCAAAACTAAAATGTACAAAAAACTAAATGCTAAATGCAAAATGCTAAAATTAGGTAGAGGTAGTAATTCCGTTATCTTCAAGTTAAGACGAGCAATGGGCACCTTAATGCACTGTTGCTTTACAGGACTGTGATCATGTATGTACGATAACCAAGCCTTTATCTTAAGGGGCAAGCCCCCATTCTCTGTTGGTGTGACTGTTGCATAAGACTCCAGAGTAGCTAAATCAGTGGCTCGACTGTGCCCCCAAGAGGACATTGGGAGTATTGAAGTAGGATCCCCCCTTAACCGTGGATGAGAGTTTTCCCTCTGTTTTATCATCCGGCTGACAGGTTCCTCCCCTCCAGGGAAAGCTGCAGTACATGCGTGTACTCAATGACCTTCCACCTTTCGGTGGCTTGCTGTTCCACACTGTTGGATTGGTAATTATTAACCTTTAAATCATTAGCTTACACAGGAGTCCCATGTGTTTACCTCTATCTCCGGCTGTATATGTTGTGCTTAGGGGGCTGCCCCCCCCCCCACCCTTAATTAATTAGTCAATTGATCGGTCCGTTTGGTCTTATAGTCGACCAAGACGTATTAGTTGATCGGTTATTTTTCTTCACACTCAATGAGTTATTTCCTGAGGAAATGAGAAGCACATCTCTGGTGAGTGCTAGATTTAAAGAGGACCCTCTGCATGATTGCATGTTGGAAATACCGTTGAATTAAATCAAATGAAAACACAATTAAGATCAGCTAATCGATCGTTTGACGATGTATCCATGGCTATTAGTCAACTCTTTATTTTGTTGAGGACAGCCCTAACATCCTCCCATCGATCTGGGAAACCTGAGCAGTGTAGCAGGACACACAGAATGGCTGACCCTTTCAGCCTATATTGATTTTTACATGTCTGAGGAACAGACTTTTATTAATTTTTATTTTGTTTTAAACAGAATGCATTTCTAAACAAACAAAATCATTGGCAGGCAGCCATGGTGCGTCTTTAATATCTATATTGGCATTTACCCTTTCACTACCACACGGTTAACTGTCTGTAGTGTGGTGGTAAAGGGTTAACCTTCTGTAGTGTGGTAGTGAAAGGGTTAACCCTTTTTGTCGTGTGGCAGTGAAAGGGTTAATCTTCTGTATTGTCGCAGTGAAAGGGTTAACCCTTTGGTAGTGTGGTAGTGAAAGCGTTAAGGCTCTCAATTATCCCTAAGAATACCATTAGACTATGAATAGACTGAAATTAGGCAAATAGAATAGAATAAAATTGTAATATTAAAGACAAAAGTTTACGTATTATTACCACATCAAATGCTTACAATTAACAAGTTCATTGTGTGTTGTATTTGCTATTATGGGTATAGCACCCAGGGTTGCTAGATATGTACGATGGATTTGCCTTCTCTATACTATTATTTTACCTCTGTACAATACGTTGGCCCTCTGTACGCCTATTTTTTCTAGTGGTAATGACTTGCAAACAATAAAATAAACAATAGAAAACATCATTTTAAGCCTCTGGGGTGATAATTTAACAGTTGCCATCTGGCAACACTCCAATAGGAAACAATCATTAAGCATAGAAAACACAGAAAAAGGGACAAGAACCAGTGATGCGCTTCAAATCACCTCATATCAATAATAATATATTCCTGTATTGTATCCCCTTTCAATTCATTCATATGTATTTATTTTTTATTTGGATGAAATCCAAACATTGAAATTCATTCCGACGGACAACTCGTTCCTCTTTGACATCTTCTGCCGTTTCTCCGGCAGGATGAGAAACAGTCGGCCACCACTCTGCTGGTGGGTCCTCGACACGGCATTAGTCACGTGATCGACCTGAAGAACAACCTCACCACGGTTTTGACCGAGTTCAGCCGAGTCGCCAAGGTCCAGCTGTACCGGGAGAACCAGGGCGTCGCTCGCGTGGAGGTGGCCATCCACGAGGCCAAGGTACCGCAACACACCGTGTGCCCGGGTACAAGGGGGCATGTTGATGTTGCCTTGCTATCTAAGATCCGTTACCAATCAGAGTAAAGATTAGAAAGATAAGAGATTAGATACGCCTCAGATTTGGGCCACTTTTGTCTGCAGTGTGCTGGACTGGATCGGTACTCAGTATCGGCACTGAAAGTTTAGGAGTTTACAGTAGCTTTACATCAAATTATTTATGCATCACATTATTTATCTATTTATTACTTTGTACATGAAATATTAAGAAATCAATAATGAGTCAATGAATTATAATGAATAAGTATTTATGCAACACCACTTACACACAGGGAGGCAGCGTCAGGTGGTCAGGTCAGTCTGTGGTCAGATACCCCATTTCTTAGCCTGCATTTAAAATTCTCATTTTATTAGATTAGATTAGATTCAGTACAGTTTGGCATCTAACCAGAGTGCAAATGTAAGAGTAACGTGAACTTGCAAGATACAACGTACAGGTGATTAAACTGGAGTATAAATGAGTACTACTGAGTAATAATGCTAATCAGATGTATGTACAGTGTTATAGTATTATGTACAGTGATACAGGTATAAAGACCCTATGATAGTAAATCATACTGGCTAGCGGTATAACTAGTAATAGTAGGTAAGGAATATGTACATATATAGATATAGTATCTACACGTATGTAAAAATGATTATATGCAGGTATATGTGGATAAATATATCTTATCTCACTAAGCCGTTGAAACAACACTACTATTATCAGGTACTATCACTGCAATTAGCTAAATGTGAAATTGAGAAATCGGTCTATAGGGATATGAAACCTTACGTGATTGTATGCTTTATCACCAGCAATACATTGACAGACATGTCATTACAATAAGTACAGGCAGTGCTTATTGCCTGTACCCTAAATAGTCTCCTAATCCCCCTCCCTGGCACCCCCAACAGCCTCTGGTCCTGCTCATGGAGTGGCCTGAGGCCAGTAACTTCGCCTGCTTGATATCTGGCTACTACAAGCTGTTTGTTGATCCCAAGAGGTCCGTCTACTTCCGCGCACCCGGTCAATCTCAGATGACCAAGGCAGGTATGTTGTCACTGCAGGCACCTCGTCGGATCTGTTCGGTACAGTGGGGGCAGCTTAGCTCCAATTCTCAACAGAATTGTGCATTTTGTGATAAAAGCACCTAATTTGGTACACATGTAGCTAAATATATTTAGAAGAAATCTGGATATTGGGCCATTGCAAATTCGCCCCCTAGTGGCCATGGCAGGCATCAACGTGATTAGATCACTTTTAGAGCGGCTGTTGAATCCCTAAATTTAATATCAGCCATTATGAAAAGACAGGTGAGAATGTTACCTTTCCAGTGATAGCAATGTTATTGTTCTAGTCCAAATAGAACCAGATATATGCCATTTTACATATTGAATGTCTCAACATTTACTGGGAACTTTTTTCAACATGCATTGGTGACATTCAATATGTAAAATGCATATCTCTGGTTCTATTTGGACTAGAATAATAATATTGGTATCTCTGGAAAGGTAACATTCTCCTCTGTATTTCCCTATCTCAAATCCTGACCTCTTTTCTTGATCCTCCAATCACAGCTGTCGCTTACCTCGGACTTGAGGTAAGCGACAGCTGTGATTGGAGGATCAAGAAAAGGGGCAGGGTTTGAGATAGGTCTATTGCTGATATGAAATTTAGGGGGGGGGGGGCACATCCATCCTAAAAGCGATCTAATAACGTTGATGCTTGCCATAGCCAGTAGGGGGAAAATATGCAGTGGCCCAATATCCATATTTCTTCTAAATATATTAAGCTACATTATGTACCAAGTTTGACGCTTTTATCACAAAGTGCACAATTATTCAGCTAAGCTGCCCTACTAGTAGAGACTTGCACACATTGCGATTGCAAAATACACACCATAATGAATGTGCAACACACGTCAACACTAGCTTTGTGGTACGTTACGTTAAATGTTAGAGTCTACTTCATGACAAAGGAATTTCTGCAAAGGCAATTACAGGAGAAATGAAAAAACAGGTGATAATGTACTCTTTTGGATTTTAAGATGGAATGTTCATCCCCATTTGCAGCATACTATAAGTGTGAGTGTCCTTCTACCAGTGTCTTATCACCGTCATTCATGTCAGCCATCGTTAGCAGTCATTCATGTCAGCCATCGTCAGCATCTGTAACTGTACACTCAATCCACTGGACTGTGACCTGCTGCTTCTTTTATCTAATACTACTTGGATTGAAACCATTTCCAGCTATAACCAGATCATCATGGAACCGCCATCCCATAGTGCCCTCCTCTGTCGCTCTTCTCATTTCCATTCTGTCTCACTGGAGGGGCCTTTCCACTCCTCCCATTTTAGAGACAGGGTAACATTATGGAATTCCACCATGCATTTGTCTTTCTCCCCATGGCTTAGTGTTCTTATGCAGATAATTTCTCATTATGCTGTGACCAATCGGGGGGGGGGGGGGGGGGGGGTCATCATGATAGCCCATCCCATCCCACTAGAATCTAACCCTCCAACTCCAAACAAACTTCAACCCTCCAGCATCCATCTCTGAAATAACAATCCTCCATGTGACCACCAGCCGTCGCCTCTGCTTTCTCATCTGGACCTACTCCATCCCCAGTGCTTCTTCTTATCTCCTCAAACCCTTCACTGCTCTGACAATTCTGTCCTAGATTACAGAAGCTCGCACCATGCTCATCCACGCTCCGGGGTCGCAGGCTCATCGAGTGGCCATCGACGGGGAGATGAGAGGGAAGGCTCGCATAGGGACCCGGGGACCTCGAGGGCCCTTGTACCCTCGGAGCCACAGCACCTGGGCCTGTGTCATGTCCACCTGCGGGAACAGCAGCAGCTTCAGGAACTCCAAACACAGGCCGAAGCTGAGCTTGACATTAACGAGAACTTCATTTCCCAGGAGCCGCCGGGGCGGCCTCGCACCAAGTCTGACCCCACGCAGCAGAGCACAGAGGAGATTGCCGGGGTTCCAGAGATCCAGATTGTGGAGAATGCAGCCTTTAGAAGTCGGGCCCATACACTGGGTCAATCCCAAAAAAACTCCCGATACTTCTGTGACTCTTGCAAGGCCAGGCTTAGAGCAGAAGGCCTGGCAATCACGGTAAACGGTAGTGGTAGTTCGGGGAAGCACTGCTCGGGCGCCTGTGCCTCCCGTGACGGAGGGGCAGTGGACCTCACAGCCCTGCCTCCCCCCGGCAACGAAGAGGAGGACGAGGAGGAAGTCGGTGACGGAGGAGGGATGCTGCGGCTGCCGCCGCCCGCTATCGCTATTGCGGCGCCACCGCCTGGGTTCAGGGACAACAGTTCAGACGAAGACGACTCGAAGAGAGGGAGGAGGGCTCGAGCCAACGCCGCCCCGGGGGTCGCCTCTGGGCAGGTGGCCCAGGCCAAGGGGGATGTGCCGGTAACAATGATCGATAACGTGGCCACCAGGACAGTGAGGGATCACGCCCAGGAGCTGGATGATGCTCTGGTGTCCACCTTGCAGGCACTGGAGGCCTTGGCAGCCTCAGAGGACTACCCCCATCACCCTCAACAGCCGGCACAGACTGCAGGTCAACAGGCTGAGTCACACCAAGGCCCTCACCTCACTCACAGACTTAACAGTAGGCCCAAAGCCAAAAGAAAAAATATATATTCTTTGAATTTCATTATAGTTGAAAGTCCTTTTTTTCTGTCTTTACGGTCTAACCTTTTTTTTATTACTCAGTTGGAATGGCTCTTTGTGTGATAGCAAGTAAAGCTTGAATTAACATTATTAGTATTAGTAACAATAACTGTATAGTTGAAAAGCTTATCACAAAAAATAGACTATTAGCTTTGTTGCTGCAGTTATATTTGCTAAAGTGAAACAAGTACATGCAGTGTTTTCATTGATTAATCGTAGTATTACAACACAAGTACACGCTAACATTTTGGAAAATTATCTTACTGTCTTCTCCAGAGAGAGACAAGAAGGTAGATACCAGTTTCCTCTCTGTGTGTGCAGTAGAAAGCTATCTGGCTGCATGTTAGCCTAGCTTAGCACAATGAATGTGGACAGTGATGGGTAGCCTTCGGGAGAGGTGTTATTTGGACAATGCCTAGGCTAGCCGTCACTGTCCGCTTCCATTCATTGTGCTAAGCTAGGCTAACGTGCAGCCAGATAGGTTTCTACTGAACGCACAGAGAGGAAACTGGTATCTATCTTCTTGTCTCTCTGGAGAAGACGATAAGCTAATTTCCCAAAATGTTGGCGTGTTCTTTTAAAGCAGTTTGCATTCATTCATTGCTTCTTGATAACCCTGATCATGCGCTGTGTTCCCCTCCTCCCCAGGGCTGATTGTGTTGGCAGCCATTACGCCCGAGTCGTCATTGGATTCCGGCCACGAGACCAACTCCTCCGAGTTGACGGACGTCTCTGAGATGGTGTCTGCCATGAAGCAGCACCAGAACCAGGCCTACCTGCTGGCCCACCACATCAACAAGGAGCGCATCCTCTGCCGCCGGGACTTCCCCCTGGTGGCCATCCCCGGCTCCACCGCTCAGGCAATAGGGAGCGGGGCCTTCTCCGTGGGTCAGATCCGTGCCGGCTGCCCACCCAAGCAAGTCATCCTCAGCAAGACGGTTCCCTTGAAGGTCGGCCCCGGTCAGGAGACCGCAACACCTAGTGTAGCAGGGGAGCAGGGCAGCACTCCTGACCCTATTAAAGGTGAACAGAAGACTGGTCTGAAAGCTAAACCAGAGGCCACCAAAGTAAAGGTCCCTGACCCCACTGATGAGTCACGTGGGGAACTTAAAGTATCCGATTCACTGTCAACAGCCCAAGGAAACAAAGATCAGCAGTCACCAGGCTCCTCTGGTCGAAGACTAAACCCAAATCTCTCCAAGAGCATGAAGGGGAAAACAACTACACCTCCTACTCCTGACCCTACCAGCAAAGCCTTACCTATCCTCTTGCCTGTGGACAGAACTGCCTCTGCCAGGATTTGCCCCACTATCATGTGCCAAGATGCCGAGACTGCCTCTAGCGAGACCATGAAGCCTTCAAGCTCTAAAGACCTTCTGCCGATCGATGACCTGTTCTGCACATGCCCAGTGCGAGTGGAGCCTGGGCCTCAGGTGAGACCGAAGGATCCGCAGGTTCAGAAAGTGGTAGTGTTTCAATCTTCCTCCCCCACAGATAACGAGCGCCTCCGGGCCAAAGGCCTCCAGCTGGCGGGCAGCAAGGATAGCGCGGTGAGAACAGGCGGAGCAGATCCCACGTTGGCTAAAGCCGCCCCTCAAGTCCAGACCAAGTACTCCATGCCTGTGAAATCAGAGAGAAAAGAAGGAGCCGAGAGCAAGACTGAGGGATCCCACGGGAAAACACCCCCCGAAATGCCACAGAAATGTCCTCAGAAATCATTACCTATTCTGGAAGACCCCACGCAGTCCAGCGCCTCTGCGGATGATATATCCACTCTCATGGCTGCTGATTCGAGGAAGCATGGCAGTGGTAAGGGGAAGTCCCATCGCACTGCACCGTTCCTTAGCTTCAGAAACCTCCTCTCTGCCACATTCCCAGCCAGAATGCGGAGAGAGACCGATGAGCGCCGGGCTCAGCTGCAGAAGGTCCGCCAGTATGAGCTGGAATTCTTAGAGGAGCTGCTGAAGCCTAAGTCATCCAAAGGAGAGTATCTGCCCCAGGGGTCCTCGCCGGTCCCTTCAGGGACCCCCTGTGCCTGTCAGCTCCGCACCAGCCCGGTTCTGAAAGCCCCGGGTATCTCCAGAGAGCAGCGACGCAGCTGTGACTGTAAGAGAATGTGCAGAGGCATACGTCTACCTGACACGCCAGTCGGTTCGACGACAGAAACGCAAAACAGAGGCAGAGAGAGAAATATTTCCAAGACCCCTCCAGCGGTCTCCAAAACTCCTCACAGCCAGGGTGGTACCAGGAGGCCCCCGACCTTAGAGATCGAGACCACCCGCATCCGCTCCACCAGCCTGGAGTCCCGAGAACCCAGGGGAGAGCAGGTCACATGCTCGCCTACCTGCGCCTCCCAAACAGAATGCATGGGGGATCCACAATACAAGAAGCCCCAGAGGCGATACAGCATCGGCGAGGTGGATAACAGTACCGGCACGCCTGTGTATGCTGAGGTCAAACCCAAAGCCAAGAGTCTGGAGAAGGAGATGGAGAGGGTGAGAGCCACCGGACTGAGGCTCCCCACCCCTGTGGAACCAGTTCACGCTCAGTCTCACCAGGTGGAAGGGAAGGGAAAAAAGGGTGTGTTCTTCATTCAGGGGGAGGAGCTTCTGCGTGAAGGCAGAGAGGGACACGGAGAGGTGTTGCTGACCCTCCCTAGTGAAGACAGCGATGACAGGGAGAGATGCTGCTCATTCTGCTTCTGCTACAGGAAGTGTGAAGCGGCGGATGAGAGCAGTGAGAAGGATGAGCTCTCCTACTCCATCCCTCTTCAGGTCCTTCCAGGCATGCAGCTAGACTCTAATACCCTGCCTGTCGTCAGCAAGACCCTGCAGGTTCTCAACGCAGAGGACTGCAGTGGGGAGGAGGAGGAGGAGGAGGAAGAGGAGCCGCAGACACAGGCGATTGACCTCCGAGCCTGCGGAACACTGGAGGGCAGCCTTGCGCGAGTGCAGTCCTTACAGGGGAATACGTTCAGCCTGCCTGATGGCTTCCTCAATGCCCAACTGGATGCCAATGAGTTGCTAGCCATCCTGCGTCAGTGTGCTAACAGCCCCCAGACAGAGGGTGAGGCTCGTCTTCAGCCCTTGCGTGTCACGGAGTATAAACAGGAGCTGGCAGGGCGCTTCAAAGAATTCCGGGCATCATGCCGTCGAGTGGCAAGTGTTGAAAAGAGCCCGACGCGTATGCTAGCCGTGGTCTCGTCCAGCTTTCAGGTGTTGTGTGAACTGACACAGACATTCATCAAGCTGGTTAGAGGGGTGCGTTCGGAAGCTCAAAGGCTACAGCTGCTGAGGAAGGTCGAAGAAGTGGCCATCAACTACACTTTGCTCCTGCGTGCAGCGGAGGAGGCGATGGGACACTCGAGCAGTCTGCCAACGAAGACAGTGAGCCCCCAGGTTTCTACCACTACTAACAATATGAGCTCCCTCACCCGACCCATCAAGACTCTGCCTGCCCAGTACGAAACCTAACAAGGGTGTTGGAGACTCGATAAAAAGAATCAATAGTGTGGGTGGCTACTCTCTCCAAATTCATTACTTATTTATTGTTTACATTTTTTTTTACAAAGCGTGCAATGATTCATCCTCAGTAAAAAATATATATATATATATATATTGCAATGCAGCTGTTCCATTCCATGTTTACAGGCACTGTGGTAGCCTAGTGGGCCTTTTGTTTCCACATAAACAAGATATACATGGAACTAATGCACAAAGGTGTAAGGACCCCCACAATAGACTGGGTGATACACAGGGCTAACCACATAATATTCACACTTCAAGAGTCCTTAGAGTATAATCATTTCTATGTAATATATATATTTGAGTTGTATCTTCTTAGCAAATAATATACAATTTTGTGGGGAACACAGATGAGAATAATATTTAATATATAATTACAAGAAATATAAAAGATCATGATGACTTGTCAGGCATGAATGTGTGCTCTGGACAGAAGACACTGCGGAGAACTCGTCAAGTAGAGACTTCTGTGAATTAGGTCATCCAAAGCATTGGTTGGTTAGATGGTGGTGTGTGTTCAGGGCTTGACATTAACTTTTTGGCTCACCGGCAGCCACTGTGGCTAGTGGTTTTCCAAAGTCACTAGCCACTCAGCATTTTCACCAGCCAAAAATCTCACACACACATTTGAAATGTTTATTTATGTCCACATGAACAGAAGTACAAGGAGGCCTCATACAAAGGACATAAACAATGCGAGTGCAGTCAGAAAATTATGAAAGAACAGTCAGGTACAAGGTGCATGGACGGCAGAATCATGGGAAAAGGTAACAACGTCTCCTCCAAATTGAGCGGCTTCCTATAATTGCTGATACTGAGCAGTACCTGGCTAACTGCTTGGCCTTCCTTTTGGGGAGACCGGCTATTTGTAGGCCCCTCACAACCAACTTGTACACATGCCCTAGGCTGCCAAAGATAAAAACTTTTTGGCTCACCGGCAGCCACTGTGGCTAGTGGTTTTCCAAAGTCACTAGCCACTCAGCATTTTCACCAGCCAAAAATCTCACACACACACACACACACACACACACACACACACACACACACACACACACACACACACACACACACACACTCACACGCACTCTATCCAAATATCCAGTTAATCTTTAAAAAACAGAAAGAGAGAGAGAGACTCTCATTACGTGTGACGCAAGTAAGCGTGCACTGCGTTCCAAGAGAGAAAGAGACTCTCATTACGCACGATGCAAGTAAGCGCGCACTGCGTAGAGAGAGAGAGAGAGAGAGAGAGAGAGACTATTCACTATGACTCTAAAACGGTGACGCTGCGCGGTCTACCCGCCAAAGTGGCTGGTAAGAGTGACAGAGTTACACACCACTGCCAAATTCTACCCGCATTTGGCGGTGGCGGTTGTTAATGTCAAGCCCTGTGTGTGTTTGTTAAATCTTTTAACTGTTGTGACACAAAATGGAGATCTCTGTTGGTTGTATTGACGATGTCTCGCTCACTCAACAAGAGCGGGAATAGCGTTATTCACAATGTTGTGAAAAGTGTGCATCTCTGACAGTCTAGTAATGACACAGGTGACTGACCTGGTTGGATGAACCAGAGGCCCGTTCTAACACTTGTAGGTATGGAACACACCTGCTCAAGGCAGACAATGTAGCAGAAACCCAGGTCACAGGCCGCTCAGCTGATGGCATAAAAGAGGAATAAACCAACACTTGTTCTCCTCTTATGCACAGAGTTAACGTTACTTAAAATGTCAACGATCCACACGTCACTTGCATCTCATTTTACGTGAATTATTACACCTTGAAATAGTGATCCACTTGCAAGTGAGTAAGCTTAGCTCTAGGATGTTGCACAACTTCTAAAGTTAGCTCCTAAATTTAAATGTATATTTTATTATTTGTACTTTTGTGTTTTTTTTTTTTTTTTACTCTGCTGCTGAAAAATCCACTTCAATCCACAGTTCCAGTTTACACACTTTATCTTGTCAAAGCTGAAGCTTACCCATTTCATGGATCCTATTGTCCATTTCATGATCCTATTATTATTCAGGTTTTAAGATATATATCATTTTGCTTTATATGTGCTGTAATACATTGTGCAATCCAGCAAATATAGAAGAAACACACAAAGTAGTTTTCTATGTATTTTAATAAAACTAACACCTCTGTTTCCTGTCTTCTTTGAGTCTCATCCTGTTGTCATACTTGGAGCCAAACCATAGCGCCTTTTATTGTTTAAGCTGGCCTAATGCAAACATCTCACCGATACCGTTAACCCTTTCACTACCACACTACAAAGGGTTAACCCTTTCACTACCACACTACAAAGGTTTAAGCCTTTCACTACCACACTACAGAAGGTTAACCTTTCACTACCACACTACAGAAGGTTCTGTAGTGTGGTAGTGAAAGGTTAACCTTCTGTAGTGTGGTAGTGAACGGGTTAACCTTCTATAGTGTGGTAGTGAAAGGGTTAACCATCTATTATGTTATTCATTGTGCATCATCTCATTCAATGTAATTGATCTCAAGTTCCGCCCTCTTTTCTTGATCCTCCAATCACAACTGTCGCGAGGGAAGCAACAGTTGTCATTGGAGGATCAAGAAAAGAGGGTAGCGCTCCAAAACACGGCGCTGTGTTTCTGAAACACAAAATAGTTTTCAGAGATTTCCTTCTCTAGATTGTGTTGCGCTCTATCTCTATAGTCACAGTGCACGTATCCTGCATCCCCCCGACACAGGCCACTAGTTGTGCAGCCTAGAGTGCCAAACTATGACTGACCTGGGAGCTGAACTCAAAGTCTCAACCCTTGGGTGGTGGGCTACTATCCTAACCACAAGGCTCCTCAGCTGGTTAACCATCTGACATGGAGGGTATTAGTCAAGGAAAGTAAATGTAGCTGTACTCTTCAGCACTGCAGTAGCATGAAACTGTTAAATAAAAAATAAATTACACTTCTGTCAGTATTTTCAGATAGTGTACAATAAAGATGGGCATGAAAGAGGAGAAAAGCTACCCTTAATTTATGTCACTCAAATGTTTCTAATTTGGAATTTATTCAAAACTAACTTTCTTTTGTATTAATAAAATTAACAGATTTTCATTAAGAATTACACGTTTGATTTTTAAAGGAGAACTGCTAAACAAACCATGTTTTTAACATGTATATATATTAGCTTTAGGATTTACAATTGTTTGGATTGAGGACCAAACCACACATATTTCATGAAATAATGTAATTTAATGGTTGAGTCTAAATGGTCCTCATTGACAGCTCGTCAAACCAACCATTGATTCCAAATGATTGGAAATCTTGCTAATATGTTTCACAAGATGGGTTGTGGTTTCAGAGTCCTTGGTATTTGAAATTATATTGAATCTATCAACATGTCTGAAATAAGGGATTATCTTTAATCCATGGCACTCTGTGTATTACAGGCCAAACAGGCCACCTTGACTAATTTCCCTCTCCACCTAGCCTCCCCGGTAGACTTGGCTTAGGTTGGGTGTCTATTCCTTTGCCAAATGGAGAACCCTGAGTATATTGTCATGTTTTAAAATTCCCCTTCACTTTTAAAATGTGCATTAATCCAATGGAATATTTGAGGATTATGTCATGGTACCACTACCATAACGATACTGTGTCCAGCCCCCATTTGCCAATGAACCTAACAGCTTTATTTGTTTTTTTGGGGGGCACTTCACCCAAAAAAAACAATGCTGATTTATTTTGCACATAATCACACACACATCCAAAAACACAAAACCGTATTGCACACATTCATTTCGTTTTGAAATTGTGTTTGAATATTGCCACCAGTGATGTCATCAGGGACATTGACTCCTTGTGTTGTATTAATTACAGATCAATGAAATTATACGGTATAGCAATCCCTTTAAGACGAGGTATTGCTATTTTTTCATCTACATAATTTCATGGTGCAACACAACATAAGGATGCAATGGCCCTGATGACATCACTGGTAGCCATATTAATTTACTCTCAATGAATGTGTGCAAAACTGTTAAGAATTTTTGAATGTGTGTAAGATTATGTGCAAAATAAATCAGCATTGTTTTTGGTGAAGTGCCCCTCTAAAAAATTAAAGGCAGGTTATCAGCTTGTTACCAACTAAGTATTGGTGTTTAGACTATTTTTTACAGTGTAGCTCCCTTGCTGTTTCCTTTTCAATGACCTCACACCATTGTTTGACTGTACTGTGGTCTGCATGATTGTCATTATACTTGCTGGACTTTCAGTCAAGGAGCATAAATGTTTCAAAGTACCACTGAAGGCGATGATACTGTTTGTACAGATTATTTTCAGTTTTAACGTGGAAGGAACACACACAAAAGCCCACAGTGACGATACTATGACAATGTTTTGCAATGGTTATTCTATATGGAGATGTATTATTCTACACTGGAAAATGTAAATAATGGTAAGACAAAAATATGTGTGAGCCTGAGAAATACTTTTAAAACATCCAATACTTGTGATGGGATGATTTATCCAAACTCTTCACTATTTTGTAAAAACAAAAAGAAAACATGTGTGTAAGGTAATTATTTATAGTAGTAATGTAACATAGAGACTAATAGCAAAACATATATTTTAAAGAGTATATTATGAGTGTAAAGCATGGGACATGTTTATTTTTATAAACAGAAATATCAGGCACCGTTCTCCCATCCACCCCTGGACATGTTGACATGAACATACTTTCTGTGGTCGACTGGTCTTCATTGTTCAGTTGCTTCATCAGACTGTGTGGATATGTCTCTGTGTTTCATTCACACAATGGACACGTTGTCATGGCTTATTCCATTGTTTCTTTATGCACTTGTTCATTTTTTTCCTTATTTACTTAACAATGATCTTGTCTTCACTGTGGTCCTCTGTCTATGTACAAAGTAACCCGTGTTTTAAGAGCAATAAAGTGTATTGAAGATAAAACAAAACTGTCAGAGCATGTTGCAATGACGTTGTATGTGGTACACTATACAAGTTGACCGGGTTAGGTATAGTCTATGTCTATGAGTTCTTAGTGAAGATAACTTCACCTGAAAGTTAATTCCCCATGTGAATATGATACAAAACATTGCCAAATTTAGAACACTCAACGACAGTGAGGGAGCTTTTTCTTTCAAACGAGCGTTTTCAATAGAATGCATTTTTCATCACAGGCCCCAGGCAAAAATGCAAACATTATAATACCCCATTCAATGGTATTGTAAATATATTGACACACAGGCTACTATAGACTTTAGTTTGTAGCCATTTAATGGACGTTTATAAATTATTCAAACAGTTGCTGTTTGGCGGCATTACAGAGTCTACCTTTAAACAGTTTGTCAATTGTTTGTTGTATATTATTTACAAATATACATAAACCTCCAGAAAACCACAAGAACAGACAACAGTACATGTTCTAGAGACTTGACAGATTCACACAGAGGACATAACAGTAACATCATTCAGCTTCACGGATGGTAGATGCTAGCATGGGGTATGTCACGTGGGACAATGACGTAGTCACGTCCAAAAACACAAGCGTGCGCGCCACCACCGGGAAGACAGCGCATGCGTCGCGTACTACACTGAGGGACATAATGGTGGATAGGTAGGAATCGCGTTTAGCTCGCTAGGAGAGTAGCCATCAGTTACTGATCGACTTCCAATACCTCCCTGGAGCCTATCGATCATTCAACACCGACGGTTGTTTTGTGCAACTGGCCAGCTGTTGCTGAACGACGCCCTGGAAGACGTTAAAATGCCGAATATTAAGATATTCAGCGGTAGCTCGCATCCGGACTTGTCTCAGAAAATAGCCGACCGCCTGGGACTCGAGCTGGCGAAGGTTGTTACCAAGAAATTCAGCAACCAAGAAACATGGTGAGTTTTTGGATGACGTGGATATTTTTTGAAAAGTGTTTATTGCGACAATTAAACGAGTCGTGCCGAATGTGTTACGTGAAATTAACAATAAACGTGGTGTCAAGAGTGAAATTGATGCGCAGGGGTTCTTGGTACTTGTGGTCCACGCGTGGCAGGGAGGACACATGGGACTACATATCCTGCCCCGTTGGAATTGAGAGAAACCCGCTTAGAACTTCATTAACACTTTGGTTGCCACTTGTTAACATGGTAAAAACATGGTTGAATGCCACCCACCCACTTCAATGATAGCGTTGTGAACGCATAATCTCTGTCTTAAATTATGGCTATGTGTCTAATCTGCCCGTCGCTTATCAATGACTTGTTTGCAGTCAACAAGGGGACCCTGATGGAAACAAGACAAACGTATTTTTCAGGTCTGCATCCCCTTAACAATTGTATGTATTGAGCTGTACTGTATTGTACCCATTCTGCAATCTGTTAAATAAAGTTTTCATTCATTCATTCATTGTCGAAACGGATTAAAAGGATTGTTTTTTTAATCTGTTCATTTCCGTTTTATAGCATTTTGAAAAGCCCTCGTTTTTCAGGAAAATATATATAGATTCCGTGATAAATGGCATTTACTGGAATATTCTTGAATACACAAACGTTGTCATTTTTCGGCCTATTTATGAATAGTTTTCAAATAAATGCTAGATTATCGATAGTATATGTGTACTTATGCACGCTAGAGAAGCGATCTGAAAAATATATTCTCATTTCCTGATCGCACACACACACATGGGGCACAAGCTGATATCTCTGTGAAAATAGATCCGATTACCCCAAGACTGGTAAAATAAATTGCTTACCTCAGATCAGATGTTCTCCAAAAAGATTATTCCAATTCCTGATGGCCAATTCCAAATATCGATCGTGTTTATTGATTCAGCATTGGGTACTGTAAATATGTATTCCGTGCGTTTTCCGGCACGGCGATCACTTGGGTCTCTTCAGATGCCTCACCGGAGAAGTAAAATGAGGAGGCTGGACCCCCCCCCATCAGTCTAATCCAATGGGGTGCAGTCAGGGAGCGAAATTAACTTTTTGACTCACCGGCCAGTGGCGGGTAGATGGGAAGAGTCTACCCGCCAAGCATATTTCTTACCTGCCAAATTTTTTGATTAAAAAAAAATATATATATATTTTATATAAAAAAAAATTTGAAATAAAATATATATTATATAATCATACTTGTAGTTGTATTATCTGCGAGACATCGCCACCACGCAATAAGTCAAAATGCTTGCTATCTGCAAACAGCTCCACTGTCTGTGTGTATACTTGAGTAGTCTCCAGCTCCAGCAAGGATTCTCCGGCCCTGCAGCTAGACCCTATATTCAGCTAGACCCTACATTCAGCATGCAAGGATTCTCCGGCGATGCAGCTGGACCTATTTATAACGTTACCGTTCTTTTGTCAAATCACATTCAACATGCCCTCAGCTAGAATACGCATTCAATCAATGTTATAAGACATTGATATCAGGAGCTATCTGTAGCTACTGCTAGCCCGGTAGATAACGTTAAGACAATTTAGTTTACTGGGACATATGGATCAACGTGAGCTAGCTAAGCTAGCTAACGAGGGACCGGAGGTATTATGCACTCGAGTAGACTATTGCTGGAGCATTTGTTGATATCAGCAGCTATCAGTAGCTAGCCAGCTAGATACCGTTAGACAATGCCTCGTCATGTATTAAACTAAAAGTGAATAGTTGACTGGGTCATTGTTTAAACAGTAACGTTAGCTCTTGGAGGTCCGATATAGACTAGAGCAGATGAAGTAAACAAGCCAGATAGCTTCCGATTGGTCATTTGCTTTTTTTCTCATGAAACCAGTCACGTCACTCTACTGTGATTGGACCTAGTGCGATGTGGGACTTGTAGTTTTTTAACGATCTTGCGGCGGAGAAAAAAAAGACGAGCGGCTATAATCTGTACTCGCACAAGAGTATCGTTATGAAGTTATGAACTACACGTCTACACGCCACACGGCGGGCAGCCCTCTAAGTGTCATGCGCCAAAGGTAAAAACAGCCCGCCCCTGGCGGGCGGCAGGCTTTAGTTTCGGTCCCTGGGTGCAGTACCATCCAGAGAGACGATAGGGGGCGGTATTTTCCCAATGGAGCTCAGAGAGTGCAGCGCTAGCGTGAGGCTCGATTGATTGAAATATGAATTCAAATCGCTAATAAATAAAATACGACAAACAAACGCTATAGCGTTGGTGGCATTCAGCATGAACTAGCGACAAAACGCGTCCTTGGCACTCAAAGTGTTAACGTTTACCGTACTGATCTGAGACTGATATGTCTAATTGTAGGGCCTACACCTAAACGTTTTGGTAGTTGATCACTGATTTGAGACTGACGTGTCTAATTGTACACCTAAACGGTTTGGTAGTTGATCACTGATTTGAGACTACCGTGTCTAATTGTACACCTAAACGTTTTGATAGTTGATCACTGATTTGAGACTGACATGTCTAATTGTACACCGCTAAACGTTTTGGTAGTTGTCGATCACTGATTTGAGACTGCCGTGTCTAATTGAACACCTAAACGTTTTGGTAGTTGATCACTGATTTGAGACTACAGTGTCTAATTGTACACCGCTAAACGTTTTGGTAGTTGATCACTGATTTGAGACTGACAATCTCTAAGTGTACCTTCATTTAATTAAATTTCAAACCTTTATTTTCAACTCGTAAGACACTGAGTTTAACCTCATTTACAGCGACAACGAGCTTACAAAACAAGACATAGTTTATCAGCAAATTCATACATAGGCACAACAAAATGAGAATAAACAATAAAAAGATCTTCAAGTCGACACACAGTGGTGGGAGATCATACTTTTAAATGCACAAAGAGTCGGTTGGAGGGCTTTCCAGGTGTTGGAAGCATCAAAGGGAAAAAACAGTTTTTTCTAGTTCAACCTAACCTAAACGTTTTGGTAGTTGATCACTGATTCAGCAGGACCCCTCTCTTGTTCCCTGTATATTAACCCAACTCCCTGCCGAAAGCGGCGACTCACACAAGTTCTCTGGTGTCTCATCCGTCTCCTGAGTGCTACGGTGCGTTAGCTCTTAACCCTTCCACTACCACACTACATAAGGTTCACCTTTCACTACCACACTACAGACGGTATGAGGGGATCTGGGAGGGTACTGGGTGGTATGAGGTGATCTGGGAGGGTACTAATAAATAATAATAATAATTAATTTAATTTATATAGCGCTTCTCAATAACCCGAAGTCGCTGACAGTAGTCGGGAGCAAGAGTACAAACAAAGAAACGAAAGCAAAGAAACAAAAACAAAAGGAACATGAGACCATGGGGGGAACAGGGGAGACAGTAGAGCCATATGGAATCCACGATCACGGAATCGCGGAATTGAGCAATAAAAATGGAATCAACTATAAAAAAAAAAAAAAAAAAATGTTTACTTTTTTATGTTGTGGGACTTGTACAGCACTTTGTTCAACTTTGTCAGTGCTGTAAAGTTTAAACCTTTTAAAATCTTAGACAAACAAAACACTTTGCTTTCATGAAATCCGTCATTTGAGGCTTTATAAAAGCAGCATAATGAACACAAATCTGTCGGTGCCGAGTCCGACCTCATCTTAAATAACAAACGGCATTGCTTGTTGTAGTTAACAAAGGGAGGCAGAGTTGATTTTGCAAAAATATATATAATTTTTTTTTTTTTTTTTAATCAAATTTTATTTTCATATTCGAATCCCATGCCCATCGAACGAAGCTTCGAAGTATTTAAGACAGCCCTATTAAATGGACTGTTATATCTTATTAAATTGTGGACATTTATTCATTCCCACTTATTAGACACTATTTCTGATGGTAAAATGAGCGTACAAAGCAAAATACAGAATTCTGAAATATTAAAACGGAAAAAACGGAATTTGGAAAAAAATAAAATGGAATTTGGAAAAAAATAAAACGGATTTCATATGGCTCTAGGAGACAGCCTGATGGCACAAAAAAGACTGGACACAGACATCAATCAGGTTGGAGGGGAGGGGGGGGGTTTAAGGGTGGGGGGGGGTTGAAGGCAAGGGAGAACAGGTGGGTTTTGAGGCGAGCTTTGAAGGTGGAGAGTGTAGGGGAGTCTCTGATGGACTGGGGGAGGGAGTACTGTGGTATGAGGGGATCTGGGAGGGTACTGGGTGGTATGAGGGGATCTGGGAGGGTACTGGGGTGATATGAGGGGATCTGGGAGCGTGTACTGGGTGGTATGAGGGGATCTGGGATGGTACTGGGTGGTATGAGGCAGGGTTAGAAATTAACGGGGGCTTGGGGCAAAATGCCCTCGAAAATTGACCAAATGCCCTCGAAAATCAGTTAAGGGGGGCAAAAAAGCCCCCGACAGTTTACTAATTATATATATAATTATATATATGCTCTACAGTGCGAGCATTTCCCTCGTATTGCCCCTAATAATATGTGTGTGTGCAAACCGGAAAAATCATTTACTTGCAGTGTGCGAGACAGACGAGTGATTGTGAAGATTACAAAACAGCTCCGCTGTTAATAGTTCAGATTGAAACTGGACTGAAATTCAGTTTTTGGGTGGAATGTTTGTTCCAAGTAGGAGGGAGGCGGGGCCCGCTTCGTGTTACAGGCACTTGAGAGGTGCTGCGAACACAGAGAGAGCGCTCTGCTCTCATCAAGCATTACACTGCTATCTTAACGTTAGCAAGCTAAGCATCTGCATAGCGCGACCTGTGTAACGTTAAGTAACTTGTGTTCGGCGGGGAAAGACCATTCCATTTGTAACACAACTCCAAAAGAATAACATCCAAATCCGATCCCGATGCGCATTTCCTTCATTCCACAGCGCTGAGCGCGCAACGTATTTCATTGATCGATCTGGCCAGAGCCTATACTCACAAACGTTGCGTGTGTGGGGTTTTTCATCAATTTGAAACAAGCCTCTTGACTGTTGGAATTAGGGATGTTAAAAATAAAATATCTAATAATATTATTCAATATTAGACATTCATTGATCCAGAGGCAACCGGTTATTATATCAAGACAACAACACAACTTGCCCTCACTCAGGGACAATAATATTTAATCTATTTAGAGTATGTATGTATTATTTACAGATAATTGAAGGTACCTCAAAACATGAAACCAAGCCATGATGTCACACATCGTGTGTGTGTGTGCGTGTGTGTGTGTTACTTGAACAATTGTCACTGTGCTCCTAAATTTCTGTGTGCTCCTAAATTTGTATTTAGATTTTATTTATTAACATTTTATTTAGGAGCACATGTGCTCCTTGGGAAAAAGGTTAGCGTAGAGCCCTATATATGGAGACATTAACATTACGTTATCAAACATAGGGACGAAGACTGTAAAAAAAAGTGTCAAGAATGTTTTATAATCTTTATGTTAATTTTCATTATAAAAATTTTGTGCCCCCGAAATACAAAAAAAAGCCCCCGAAAAGCAATTAAGGGGGGCAAAAAAAGCCCTTGATTTTTTTTTTTTTTTATTTCTAACCCTGGTATGAGGGGATCTGGGATGGTACTGGGTGGTATGAGGGGATCTGGAAGAGGGCACTGGGTGGCATGAGGGGATCTGGGGGGTACTGGGTGGTATGAGGGGTTCTGGGGGGTACTGGGTGGTATGAGGGGATCTGGGGGGTATGAGGGGATCTGGGGGGTACTGGGTGGTATGAGGGGATCTGGGGGGGTACTGGGTGGTATGAGGGGTACTGGGTGGTATGAGGGGATCTGGGTAGTATGAGGGGATCTGGGGGGTGCTGGGTGATATGAGGGGATCTGGGAGGGTGCTGGGTGGTATGAGGGGATTTTATGACTCCTTGTTTGATTAAAATCCAACATATTTCCAGACACAACTTTTTCACACATTGTTGGTCTAGGCAGAGCAGTGTCCACGTTAGCCTACTGCTAATTGGCTGATGTCGGCCATCTCCCCCTCGCGTCTGCTCAGCCTACATGTGTATTTGTTATTGTTTTGCAGAGTATCGTGACAAGAAACCCACCCCAAAAAACACAGAAACCCCAAATGAAACCAAACGGAAAGTAAATTAGTATTATTCCAGGGACGACATTTCAAGACAGGCCCCAGGAATGAAGGATGCAGTGACCATAAGAGAAGGAGTCAAGCAGAGGTTCAGAAACGCCACATGTCCATGTCCCTTATGGAGGCTTACCGCTGTTTTAAGGAGGACAATCCCGACATTGTAATTGGCAAATCCAAGTTTGCTGAACTCCGGCCACCTCATGTCTGTCTCTGTTCAGAAACTCCAAGGAACATGTGTCTGTGTAGGTACCATGAAAACACTACCCTTCTCCTGGAATGTGTGCGGCGCCATGTTCCTCGCAAAGTGTTTAAGAGTTCGACAGAATTGGTCAGTTCCGTGTTTTGCAGCGCTGATGAGCCACAATGTATGCTGAACACTTGCGAGGAGTACAGAGATGCAAAACTGTTCCGGAACAGTATTGTGGACCACATACCAGATGAGGGGAAAAAACGGAAGACCACCTGGTATGCCTGGGAGACGGTCTGTGGAGTGCAAATGAAGGTCCAGAAGACTGGGGTACTAGGAGATGTACTTCGTCGTCTCACGAGCAGTGCACCACAATTTCTGAAGCACTGCTTCATAAAAAGGAAACGAAGTGCTGCATTTGAGGAGAAGAAGGCGATTGAGATTCCATGGTTCCAGGGAACAAAATAACCAAGCGCCAATGGCCTGTAGATTTAAAGGGGAACTCCACTTTTTTTGGAAATTAGCTTATTTAACATCTTCCCTGGAGTTAGACAAGAAGATGCATACCTTTTTTGTCTCTGTGCGTGCATTTTAGCTTTGGGAATAGACGCTCCGTTAGCATAGCTTAGCTTCATCACTGGAAGTGAGGCAGGACAGTAGCCTTACAGTGCCTTACAGTGTATTGCAAGGTCTGACATTGACCAAACTTGATATGCATGACCTTGGTGGGCTCTAGGTCAACTCCTGAAAAGGGGGTCAATGTCAGACTTTGCAATCAAAAGTTAGGGGGCTAATAACCCTTGCCATAATTTCAGTGCGCCCCTAACTTTTGATTGCAAGGTCTGACATTGACCCCCTTTTCAGGAGTTGACCTAGAGCCCACCAAGGGCATGCATATCAAGTTTGGTCAATGTCAGACCTTGCAATACACTGTAAGGCACTGTAAGGCTACTGTCCTGCCTCACTTCCAGTGATGAAGCTAAGCTATGCTAACGTAGCGTCTATTCCCAAAGCTAAAATGCACGCACAGAGACAAAAAAGGTATGCATCTTCTTGTCTAACTCCAGGGAAGATGTTAAATAAGCTAATTTCCAAAAAAAGTGGAGTTCCCCTTTAAGGTTTGGCGTGTAAAAATGTGAGGTCTGCCCGCCACCTGGCGTGTAGTTCATATCGATACTCTTATTTTGAAAATCCTGTGCGGGTCTCATTTCCGCCCCAAGCGCAGCTCCAGTCATATCTATCGCTCCGGCAGCTAGCAACGTTCAGGTTCATATGATACTCTTATTTTGAAAAACCCTGCAGCAACTCCGCGAGTCATATGATATCCGCCCAGTCCGTGCTTCTGAAAGCAGGGCAGCGTTAACACAGCAGTGCGCCTACACGACCCGAAATAAGACTGGTGTTTTTTTTCTTCTCACAACGGGTCAAATGCATCTACATGCTTTGCACCGTCGCCATTCCTTTATGCCCACATCGCCAGAAATGAACGTTTATGTACCATTACAATCACTACAACGTTAGCGTAAGCTAACAAGCTAATCCTGATCAGAGGCGCAGAGCCATAGAGAACAGCAGACACAGTGTGGACTGGGGGAAGGGAAATGGGGGGGCACTCTCCCCTTCCCTGTGTGTGCGTGCGTTTTTGGAAAGACGATGAAGTCACTAGTCAGGACTCAGGACAGGAGTATATTATAGTAAACTGAGGATTACTGAGGATGGACAGATAATGTTGATGATATTCAAATATAAAAAAGTTTAGAGAGGAGTGGAAGTTTGAAGACAGACTACAATATGATGCAGGGGTGGTGAGTTGAAACAGTGTGTGTGTCCCGACCCCACTTCTATGTTTCAATAAATTATTTGCATTTAAAACTATTAACGCTGACTCATTCCTTCAGTCCACTAAAAATTATGCTAATATTCCTTATGTTGTTTATGATATTAATTGAAAATAGCATATGAGAGTATTATATAGTAATAATAACACATGGCGATATACTAAAAAGCTATTTATAATTTTTGGCTGGTAAAAAATTTGCATGGCTGGTAGTTTTTTAAATCTACCAGCCAAATGGCTGCTAAGTCAAAAAGTTAAGTTTGTTCCCTGCATGGTTCTGCAAGTGGACTTTGCTGAGAACTACACGCCAGCGTACCAGGATGAGATCCAGTCTGCCCACTGGAATCGGAAGCAAATCTCCATCTTCACCTCCGTTGCCTGGTCTGACGCCGACCCCTTGTCCTATGTGGTGGTGAGTGACAGCCTGGACCACGACAAGAAGGCTGTGGCAACCTTCATGGGAAAGATTGTTGAAAACATCAGGAGGAAACATCCACACATGACACAGTTCTGCACATATTCAGTGATGGAGCTGCCTCCCAGTTCAAGAACACATTTTTGTGGGTCTTTTTTTCGTCAAGTTTCCGGGAAATGTTCCCCAACCTCCACGTTGAGTGGCACCTTTTTGCCACCAGCCATGGCAAGGGAGCCGTCGACTTGAGTAGGAGGCACGGTCAAGCGAGCAGTCAGCACAGCCGTGGTCAGCCGACAGGCGGCAGTTGTCAACACTGCTGCCGACTTCACCTGAGTCGCTGGGCAGAGGTGCCCCAAACATATCTGTTGACGAAGTATGAGGGCCGACGTTCCACTCTACTGGTTAAATTACTTACTCATGAGTAGTACGTTCGTTGATAAAGAAAAGTAATGTCCACAGCCGCTCCAGTGTAAAACGAAGATATCCAAATGGTTTATTTCTCTTCCACAGCGAAGTCTTTCTTTACAGAAGTGGTCCTAAATCTATTTTCCTAAATATTCAAGTCACTACTACAAGGTAAGAAAACTGTATTTTCCCAGTCTCCAAAATCACCGCCGACTCGACACATGAAAATTCCTCTACACTGGAAAGCCGTAAATCCACTTGCCGGCTCTTTCCCCAGCAAACCGGAAGGCTTGGCACCTTGGTTGAGAAATGCAGGCGTCAGTCTTGGTTGTTGAGTCCATCCGTTCAGTCCTGTTCAAGCTACACTGCCAGAGCGAGAGAATCGTGGGCTATAGAGACACAAATGTTCTAGAATGTTCGGTTATGATATCATACGGTGACATCACGAATGTTCCAGAACGTTCTATCATGACGGCATACTGTGACATCGCCAAGGTTCTAGAATGTTCTATGTTCTAGAATGTTTGACTATGACATCACCACAAACGTTCTAGAATGTTCAATGTACTAGAATGTTCGGCTATGCCATCATCATAAATGCTCTAGAATGCTCGACCATGACATACTGTGACATCACAAATGCTCTAGAATGTTCCATTATGACAAATACAACGGTTCAATGACTTATCTAAATCCAATCAATATTAAACATTCATATAATACAATAACCTAAATATGTAGCTTTGGCTCCTACACAAAGTGACACCTGAGGAGATCAAGAGCTTCAGTGAGAAACAGGAGCTGGAGGCAGATGTCCCCACCCTTCATGGCACACAGGGAGTGCATCACATCGAGGTTTTATCATAGGGGAATATCAAACACAAGATGTACTCCACCGCTGATACATCATACTTTCACACTTTTTTCTCCTCATCTGAATTGGCCAGACCACCTGTCTCCTCTGACAAGACCACCTCTCTCTTGTCAACAGCCGTCTAGACCCCCAGCTGTCTCGTGCACACCACCTACCATCAAGACAGGGGATTGTCTCCTCGTTGAGTTTGAGACAAACAAAACTAACAGGCAATTTGTAGGATTGGTCACCCAGCAAGACAAGACGGGGGCTGAAATTTAATAAAAAAAAAAAAAAAAAAAAAAAAAAAAACCGGGCCTGGTCTTTGCACTTCCAACCAAAGAGGACAAGTCCTGGGTCAGTTTTGATCAGATTCTTGAACATCTCAATCCTCACATGGATAATAGAGGGATATACCATTTCTCTGAACCAGTCCAGGCAGAGTGAAGTGGACTTGATTTTTATTTATTTGTTCAAGTGGGACACGGTACCAGGGTTTCCGTTAGAAAAAATTGTTGCCGGCCTCAGTGTCCGGTAGGTAGATTTCAATCTACCGGTCAAATGAGAGAAATTCCGGTCAGAGTTTATTGAGCTTAAAAACAATTGATAGGCAAAAGAATGACAACAAAACAAAAGAATGACATCAAGGCATGTAGATTTATAATATTTTGACTTAAAACTAGGCTACTTTTGCGTATAAAGCCATTATATTCCAAATAAAATAAGTCCCGAGACTCCATGCTGCTGCCGACTTTAAATCAAATAGGTGTCTGTGGGCAGTCGCCCGACAATAATAAACAGCAGTCTGTTATAATCACATTTTTATGAGCTAACGAATTCCGTTATATTGGACATTTGTATTAATTATATCAAGCGAAGAACTGAGAAATTTGGCAGAGAGAGACGGCAACATTATCGTGGGTTTGCGTGACGACTCTCTCTCCACCTCCCAACGACTTATTTGCGAGAGTATGTCGATGCAGAGCAGCAGATTCAGCTGTTATTGGCTCTTTTCTGGCTCTATCTGGGGACCGCACAGCAGCGCCCCCCCACCCAACATTGAATTGCCAATGGCTAAATTGGAGTACTGCAATGGCCGCTGTAATGGCCGCTGCTGCTCCGGCTCTGCAGCTACACATGCACTCGCAAAACCCAGCACTAAGCTCTCGCTGACAACATTATTATACCTGCTTGGTGAAGCAACGATGAAACAAATGTAATGATTGTTTCGTTCATAGCATAGGCTATTTAATTTTAGCCTATTTTAATACAATTCAAATAATCAAATTGTGCTTAGACTCAGGGAATTATTTTCACCGGACATTAAGACCGGAGAGATTAAATATGTCGGACTTCAACAGATTTTGCCGGTCAAATACCGGTAATTACCGGCTAACGGAAACGCTGCACGTTACATTAACCCTTTCACTGCTGCACTACAAAACGGTTAACCCTATCACTGCGACAATACACAGAAGGTTAACCCTTTTCACTGCCACATAACGGCAGGTTAATGACACTCAAATAAACTTACATCAGGTGTAAATGTACCCAATTATAGACATAGGCTAATTTCCATTGGTGGTCCCCCTGCCAGAAGTAGCATGGCTACATAGTGGACTGGAAAGAATCAGGTTATGGGGTAAAAACAAGCGCATTATATACAGTCATGATTAAAATAAACACAAAGTTACAGTAGGTAAAATAAAATCAGTTGGCATCTAACATAACAGCCCTAACCTGTTTTAGCCTACTCTAACTGATCCCTAGTCTAGCAGGGTTAGAGGTGTGTGCAGGTTTGGTTTAGCTCCAACCATCGTCTCAGCTGGGTTTTGAAGGGACACGTAGCCTACTCTCTCCTCATACCTCTCCCTTTAACATCATGTTTGTTGTTGATTAATGTTTGTTGTTGATTGATGATGAATTTGGATGTTTATTCAACTTTCATTTTAATGTTTTAACATGTTTGTTGTTAAGGAATTTGGATGTTAACTTGGAAATCTAATGTTGTAACATTATTGTTGTTGATGAATGAATTTGTATGTATATTTAATAACCTAATAAAATAGTGCAACATTACTTCTGGTTCACTTCCTGTTTGAGTGCAAAACCGGAAGTAGCATTTCCTGCAATTTTTTCAGACTACAACATGAATGAATCCAGACTGGTTTGACCCTCAAAATGGTCCACTGAAGTTAAACACATGTGGGTAAAGCCCTATTTTTGATAGTGTTTTTTGTCTATTTCAGATGTGTAACATCCATAACGCAAAAATGTAACATCTAGGGCTGCAACGATTAGTCGACATAATCGACGACGTCGATTATAAAAAATCGTCGACGAGAAATTGTTGCGTCGATTAGTCATTAAAAAAAAAAAAAAAAATGTGTGAGAGTGGCTTCTCAGGGTTCCAGACAACATCATAACATGATGATCCCATAGCAAATTTTGGACATTGAAAACATTGTTCCCCTGCAGGAGATGATGATCAGACTAGACACACAATACATTACACACGCACTCCTCTCACTCACACACAGCGATCAGAGTAAGACACACACATACACACTCCTCTCACTCACACACAGCGATCTGAGTAAGACACACACACATACACACTCCTCTCACTCACACACAGCGATCAGAGTAAGACACACACATTCACACTCCTCTCTCTCACACACAGCGATCAGAGTAAGACACACACACATTCACACTCCTCTCACTCACACACAGCGATCAGAGTAAGACACACACACATACACAAATTACACAGTACACACCTCTCACTCACACAGCGATCAGAGTAAGACACACACACAAATTACACAGTACACACACTCCTCTCACTCACACAGCGATCAGAGTAAGACACACACACATACACACACACACACGGACTCCTCTCACACACAGCAAACAAAAGTTATTTAAAGTACACTTCCACTTTAATTTGTATTATTTAATTTATTTATCTTGTTATGAGTGATTGCTGTATTGTTCTTCAAATACATTTTCATTTAAAGTGGCTTAAAGATCCAAATTCAAATGTTTCATGAGTCATTATTTTAATTTGCTATGGGATCATCATGTTATGATGTTGTTGTTTGGTCCTGACAAGAGTCTCAAAGTCTGGGGTGATGGTAGACAAGCAACTCTGAGGTCATGCTCAATGTCCAATCTGTTCCTCTGCTCTGTCTTCAGCTGGACCAGAGCTGAGAAGCCACTTTCACAAAGATAGGTAATTAATAAAAAAAAAAAATTGTTGTTGTTTACATTGGTTTTCGATTAGTCGACTAATCGAAAAAATAATCGGCATATTAGTCGACTACCAAATTAGTCATTAGTTGCAGCCCTAGTAACATCCATAACGGCACTTTTTTGTGATTCATTTAGTGATGCACGATATATCGGCCGCCGATATAATATCGGCCGATATGGCCATTTTTTTTACACATCGGTATCGGTCCGATATCAAGATAGGGCCGATATAAAAAAAACGAAAAGAAAACGTTTTTTTCTTCTTTTTTTTTTAAACATGTTTTGGCCTTAAATAGTTTCAAAATATCAGTAATTTCTGAAAATAAGTTACAAAAGTAAAAAGAATTATGCGTTTTGGAAAATAGCTCTTTATATGATTATCATAAAGTGTTTTCTATACAGAGATATCGACATCGGTAAATATCGGTATCGGCCAGAACAGCAATATTAATATCGGTATCGGCCACAATTTTCACATCGGTGCATAACTAGATTTATTCCTTGAGAGGAAATGCCAGGTTTTCCTGAATGTGCTTTTTGGGTACCTCAAACCCTTCCCTACGTGATAGTACACATGTTATTCTTTGAAAAAGTTTTCATCATGTGTTCAGTGAGTCCGAAAAGCTTGTCCATTTCCGTAACATCCATAACGCTGTGTATTTTGTCACCTATCAAAATCCAAAAGGTCAAAACATTTCTTACTGCAGGCTCATCTTTATCTCTAAGTGTAACTAAAATGTGTAAATTATACTTTCAATTCAAGGCCTTATTGCCTTGTCAATTTTAAGTTTCCAATGTTCTCTCTGAATGTAACATCCATAACGCTGGAATTGCCCTTAACCCCTTTGCCGGTTAACCGTCTCCCGAGTGCTACGATGCGTTGGCTCTTCCTAAAGCGCTTGTCTTGTCTGCTCTGCTGTCCTCTTTCCTCCCGGCAGTGTGGAGATCGGGGAGAGCGTGCGCGGGGAGGACGTCTACATCGTGCAGAGCGGCTGCGGGGAGATCAATGACAATCTGATGGAGCTGTTGATCATGATCAACGCCTGTAAGATCGCCTCTGCCTCCAGGGTCACAGCTGTGATCCCCTGTTTCCCCTACGCCCGTCAAGACAAGAAGGATAAGGTGGGGCTGAGGGCCATCTGTGTAGCTACTTTACCCCCCCCTTTGTGTCATTAGCCGTCCCGCATCAACACCCTGCGGCCTTCGTTTGATTGATCAGTGTGTCTGTTTCTCTTTTGTTTGGCACCGCCGACCGATTGTAGTTGGGACTTCCAACGCTGCAATCTTTTACCATTATTCTCAAATTGTATTATTGTTATCGTTAAAAAAAAAACGTCATGACTGGAATGCATAAATCTGCCCCAGAGATAAAATAACTCGGGGAGGGTGTAATTTTAACTCAATCCCGGAGGAAGTTGTTATTTTTAGAATGGAGCCCTTGGAGCGTATGGTTTGATAACGGGCTCCATGTGACTGAAAGGGGATCTTTTTCACCTCAGAGCCGAGCGCCCATCTCTGCCAAGCTGGTGGCCAACATGCTGTCCGTGTCTGGGGCCGACCACATCATCACCATGGACCTGCACGCCTCCCAGATCCAGGTGAGTGGCGCCGTCTAAGACACCGACACCAAAACACAGTCGTATCTTATTACAAAATGAAAATACTAAATACTCGTGGCAGGAAGTGTTTTAAAATGATTTATTTGGGGGAAAAGTAATTGAAGCATAAAGTGATAGTTCTGATTTTTATTTAATATTTAAGCCATATTTCTTGCTTAAATGGTAAATAAAAATGGTAAATGGTGCATTTATGTAGGGCTTATATCCAAAGCGCTTTACAATTTGTTCCTCACATTTTACGCATTCACTCACACATTCACACACTGACGGCAGAGGCGACCATGCAAGGTGCCTACCAGACGACTGCTCTACCTCCCGAGCCACTGGCACCGCCTGCTTACCAATGATGTTGTTGATCAGTGGAGTCCTTTCTCAGCACAACCCATGCTGCTCCTCATACTGGCTCTGTATGGTTAGCCACAAAGTCAATCAAATCAAATTTATTTGTAAGGCCCGACAACACACGTTAATGTCCCCATGGGCCGGACACGTCTTCTTTAAGGGGCCTTTCTCACTCACCCATTCGGTTATGTTCCATTCCGAGATCTGATGCGAACTCTCTCCCCCCTCTAGTTTGTGTACACACTCAGTCTTGGTACGCTCTGGGTTTTGTTTACGGTTTGCGTTTTGATCTTGTAAGCTTGCCGTAGGCGATGATGTCACACTCGAAAATGTAAACAGGAAGAGACACGGTGGAGACTGGATGCTGATATAAAATAAAACAAATAACCAATAAATATGAAGTTATATTTGAACCTCTGTTGTCAAGCCTTGTCAATATAACCCACCCCCTTTTCTCACGAATGGATGGTGTTGTAGAGTTCGCTTTTGAGCATTTCCCAGGGCTAACGCTAAGCTAACGGCTAACGCTAGTTAGCTTAGCCTAGTACTAGTCTAGTATAGCCACTGTAGCACTTATTTTTCTGCAAAGAACGTGCAATAAACAAAACGGATACATTCACTGTGTTCTGCCTCTCATTTGTTGATGAAACAAAACCTAACATCAACACAATTGAACACCAAAAGCGGAGTTTAGTCTCATAGGCGCTGATTTTGTTAGCGTACATGCTAACGTGAATGGAATATGCCAGTATAATAGTATAGCATTGTGGCAAACTCTAAGCTAACGGCTAACGCTAGTTAGCTTAGCCTGTTCAGCAGCTAACATTATCCCATCGCTCGTGGCAATTATACTGCATGGAGAGATCTACTGGTCGACCACGGCCGACTGGTTGGCAATGGGCACCACTGGTCTTATAGAAATAAACCGATAAATTGCCAGGCCTAATGCGAGCCAGAAGTGCTGTGCTTTGTAACGTGGCTTCATGTTTTCATCCACTGAGCTGTGAGGCTCCACACGCTTGTTTTTGGTTGAGGTCTGAACTCTCAAATTGCCCATAAATATCGTTTTTGTGGGTATTGTCCAGTTGTTGCTGTGTGGTTTTATCTGCCCAAAATTCAAGCAAGCATGAAAAGCATTACAGTAACGACGTTGTGTGTGTCACGCCCCCCGCTCCCACTGGCCAGCACCCGAGACCACCTATTTCAAGCGTCCCAGGTTCAGGGGGGGGTAATACGAATCAGCGCCGCTTCGCACCCAAAAGGGGTGTGTCCGTCTGAGTGACAACACTCCCCCCCCCGTCCCCGGGGGCGCTGATTCGACCCCGATTGGTGAGTGAGAAAGGCCCCTAAACAAGTCAAGAAGAAACATCACAATAAGTCAAGAACAAAACAAGAACACCATAAGGTCCAACATTTTTTAAATAAATTCTAAATAAATAAATGCAACACTCCCAGACATACCCCCACGCGAAGGTAAGGAAAAACTCACTAAAACCTAGCAATAGGAAAAAATGGACCAGAGGCAATGTGGAGGAGAGAAACCTTAGAAGGGCCATTCTGTTGCAGTAAAAACAGTTGGTAGGCATGCACTCATGTGTGTAGTGAAACACGGATGATTGCATGCGATAGCAACTGAACATTTTGAAAGATTAAAGATAGAGCTGATAGCGGATCTATTTGAGGCACAGGGGCGGCCTGGGGAGGGTGTAGAACTACCACATGCCTCCTCCGATACACGTGGAGTCGCCAGCCGCTTCTTTTCACCTGTCGGCGAGGAGTTTCACTGGGGGAACGTAACGTGTGCGTGCGGAGGTTCGCGCTATTTCCCCCCAGATCCCCTCCCTGCTGAACAGGCGGACCGGTCGACCAGTAGGAGTCGCCATTTACAACGACCAGGACACACACCCCACCGGCTTCCCACCCGCTAACACTGCCAATTATATTAGTAGGGACGACTGACCAAGCCGGAGGTACCACTGACAGCTGGATTCGATCCCAAAGTCTCTACGGTGATAGGCGAGTGCTTAGTCCACTGTGCTACCCAGCCTCACCCCCAATTCAGTTTTTGACCTCCAGTTGGTGGTGCTATAGTGCACAGTAGGAGAAAAGTTTGTTTAGTGTTTTTCCAGCACGCACACACAAGCACAGGGGTGACGTGAAACGCAGAGTGAGAGAGTATACGATCCTTCTCTAAATCTTAACAAGCCAACTTGCCTGCCAATCAAAGGAGGTTGGACACATTACAACTTTGCCGAAATGTAAAGTGAAACTTAACACGGATGGGATGTAAACATTGTGAGAGCAAAGAAAACTATGGACTTTGCAAAGATTACATGAGGCAGGATATTTATTCGGCTTGTAGGCTATAGAACACGGTCTATTTGGGTGGAAATTAACAAAAATGTGCCGTTTATAAGAAAAAATAATACTAACCTTTACTGTCTTTTACTAGTATGCACTCTGCTACTTAGGAATCTATCTTGCCCATATTATTACCTACTATGCTTATATGCACTCAAGTCTTAAGCACTCAAGTTCGATACTGTTTGACGAATAATGTTACTGACCCTTAGCGTCACCCATCTGTCAACGATGACAAAAAGATAGTTTTGTAGGTAGTTGTAGGACATTGACAGCACATTGTAACTTAAGCTAGCACTCAGCCTGGTTAACTAAACAAATGTTAGCTTGCTAGCTACGTTGCGTAACATACGATGTTTGATATGCTTCGATATGCTTGAACAGTGTCGGACCACGTCTTAAAACGCAGACACTGGTGATCTGAGCTATTTTCGTGACGGCAGTTGGCGAGGACGTGGGCGTGTCCAAACTTCACACGCTGTTATTATCGACGTTTGCATTTCGTCCCGTTTTTGAAGTAAATCCCTCAGCCGATTGGAACCTTCTAATCGGTTAATCACAACAAGCTGTGTAAGCTTTACACTTAGTTGAATTCATGTGTGGATCAGAATCACTCAACGTGCATTATTATTATTATTATTATGCCTGGAAAACGTTCATGATGACTCGCATTCCATAACGGTTATTGAACCTGAAATAATCGACTGCATCTCCTCGCCACTATGCGCCGTGAAGGGTCAATTCTCCAGTGAGCGGAGTAGCAACAGAACGCGCGCACATCCACAACGCCGGTGCTAGATTCACTTCCCCTATATTGTTAATCAATACACATTGATTTGACACATGTAAACACCGTATCCCAATAACGAGCTCTTATCCCGACTAAGAGAAACCCGATAATGATCGCTGGGATATATGCCCATATTTCGTTGTCTTTTTTATCAGATTAAATAAAGGTGTATTTATTAAGCAATAACACACAAGAGTGAGTGCTTTGTCTTGGTTATTGACGCCGGGTGCTGCAGTTCTATCCATGCTGCTATAGGTCTTCTCTCTCTTTAGTTCTATCCATGCTGCTATAGGTCTTCTTTCTCTTTAGTTCTATCCATGCTGCTATAGGTCTTCTCTCTCTTTAGTTCTATCCATGCTGCTATAGGTCTTCTCTCTCTTTAGTTCTATCCATGCTGCTATAGGTCTTCTCTCTCTTTAGTTCTAGCCATGCTGCCGTGTGTCTTCTCTTTAGTTCTAGGCCTAACAAAATAAATAGTTTGGTGCCTGTTGGTTGTCAGTTAAGGCCATGGTAGGTTAGGTAGGGAATTTATTTAATTTTTTCCCACGGCGACTATGGATAGGGAATTTCTTTATTTAATTTAAATGTTCACAACAACATGGATGCATGTACTCTGCCAGCATGTTTAATATCCATAATACTAAAGGTTTGACTAAGATTTTTATGAAACGTTATTGTAAAAAATATTTTTCTCATAAAATAAATTGGGTTGCACCTAAATCTGCAGGGTCGGTCGGCAACCGGAACCAAACTATTTATTTTGATGAGTCCTATCCATGCTGCTGTGTGTCTCCTCTCTGTTATATCCATGCTGTGTGTCTTCTCTCTCTTCATGCCACCGTGTGTGTCGTCTTCTCCTCACAGGGCTTCTTCGACATCCCCGTGGACAACCTGTACGCGGAGCCCGCCGTCCTAAAGTGGATCAAGGAGAACATCCCCGAATGGAAGACCTGCACCATCGTCTCGCCCGACGCTGGAGGAGCCAAGAGGTGCGTCAGCACACAGCCCCCGCTCTGCTACGTGATTCTGTTTAAATGCTGCATTTCTAGATTGGATTCTAGTTTATTAAGTCGTTGCACGAGTGCAGTGCAATGACAAGAAGTTGGCGTCTAGCCAGAGTGCAGGGTAATGGTAAAGTGCATAATAAGAGGCAGTGTAACAATATGCATTAGACTAGTAAATAATGCTAAGCTAATGTATGTACGTTATTCTGTACAGTGATACAAGTATAAATACACTAATGGTAGTAAGCCATACTAGCCAGTAGTATTAACTACTAAGAGTAGGTATGGGATATATACAGAAATAAAGTGCATACAAGGGCAGCTGAGTGGCGCAGTGGGCAAGGCGCTCGCCACTAACGCAGGAGATGCTGGTATCGAGCCCAGCTCTCTGCGTTGCTACCTGCTTGGCCGGCCGTTATACTAACACAATTGGCACTCTTAGAGGGTGGGAAAGCCGGTGGGTGGGGATTGGACGTTGTGGACAGCGACTCCTACAGGTCGGTTGGTGCGCCTGTACAGCAGAATCAGGAAGTATCGGGCCAGCGTGAGCCTCCCACGCGTTACTCCTCGCCACTGAGAGATTGCGCTGTTCAGGTGAAAAGATGCGACAGGCTGCCTCCTCGTGTACCGGAGGGGACACGTGATGCAAGGCTTGGTCCTCACTGCAGCCGACCAGTGGGAGGCATGGTCTAGCAACGTTCAAGACAGGGGAGGGAAGAATTGGATAATACGAAATTGGGATGGGAGAAAAAGTGGATAACATTTTTTTTAAATAAAGTATACAGTGTGGATATGTAAACGAGTATATATGCAGATATATATATATATATTCATGATAAATGTACTGTATATACAGTGTTATTGTCATGGACTATAGAGTAAGATAGGTAGTTATGAGTACAGTGTAAAGGCTCCCTCAGAATCAGGCGGAACGGACTCCGCAGAGGACTGCAGGGTACGTCCGCGCGAAGCTCAAAATTCTGTAACCGCGCGGACGTCCGCATCGCTCACTTGGTGTCACACAAAAGGCTGCTCGGTGTGTTGGTTGACATCGACCTGCATTAAATGTGACACCGATCTGCATTTTACTCTGAACACTGTGCCGAGAGAGAGAGAGAGAGAGAGAGAGTAGGGCAGGATCATGGTTCTATGGGTAGGATTGGTCCAGTAAGACTTTGGCAGGTAGATGGCGCTAAACTTAGTTTTACTATCGCTAATTGTTATCCATTCCAATTCATATACATTTGGACCATGTATTTTTTTCATCATCTGAAGAAACTTGAGAAGTTTGAATGGCTTTTCTAAATGAAGTGTGTAAAACTGCCAGTTTTATTTAGAAATCTTGGAAACGGAGATAAACTAGATTATTTATTTTGACATCGGTGGACGACGCCATAACAGAAAGTGTAAACGGCGCGCAAGGATTGTGGGAAATTAGTAATCTGACACGAGAAATGTATGAAATTGGTACGCGTTGGTACGCTCAACTATGAAACCTCAAACGACTGGATATGCCGCACGCGGTCCGCTCCGCTCACAGTACGCCCAACTCTGGGAGCCTTAAGGCAATTGTAGGCAGTAGAGGAGTTTATACTGTGTGTATGAGAGCGAGAGAGAGAGAGAGAGAGAGAGGGAGGCTTTCTACTGCACTTCAGTACTGGTACCACTTGAACTGCTTTAGGATGGAATGACTGGATACATGCTTTCAGTGTTGGTGGCCTCAGTGGGAATCGAACCCCAAACCCTGACCGTGTTAGTGCCATGCTCAAGATCTCCAAGCCACACAGGACTACAATGTTCAAACGAGAAACTTGCCCTTGAGCCATAGCTCAACCTTGCCATATCTCTATTGGGAATTTACTTTGGCTTCAAGCGTGTGTGTCCGTGTCCGCCTTACTTTTATCATCCCAGGGAGGAAAAGCTCATTTAGTAAATCAGCCTTCTCGATAAGAGCTGCAGAGTTCTGGAACACCATACCATCACACAGTACAAATACACTCGGGTCCTTCAAAGCATGGCTGCTAGAAAATCGGGTCTGTGACCATTAGCAAGTCACGTCGCAGTCCAGCTGCCCAACCCCCGCCCACTAGCCTGACTGTCCTGATTATGTATGCCTGCCTATACAGTGCTTGTCCATGTAGGGGCTTTGATTTGTCACTGTTTTTTATAGATGCATGAACGCCTAGTGAATGAATGTATAGAATATGTTTTAAATTGTTTTTATATTAGCTTAATGTCCTATTTTTCTGTTTCTTTCTGGCTTAAACATCTAGCCCAGGGACTACAACTGAAAACTAGCAACCCTGCTAATGTTGGCATATTTACAGTTTTTAATTTGTATTGACTGTTGATTGATATATATATATATTTTTTTTATATATTTTTTTTTTATCAAATAAACTGAGTAAACTAAACTACTTATCTCACAGAAATAATGTGACAGAAATAATGATTAGACCTTTTATTGTGGTGGTGATTTTTAACCAGTATGCTCCTTCCCCCCCCCCCCCCCCGGCAGGGTGACCTCCATAGCGGACAGGCTGAACGTAGACTTTGCCCTCATCCACAAAGAGAGGAAAAAGGCCAACGAGGTCGACCGCATGGTTCTGGTCGGAGATGTGACGGATCGGGTCGCCATCCTGGTGGATGACATGGCTGATACCTGTGGCACCGTCTGCCACGCTGCTGACAAGTAAGCCGCACGCCGCAACCAGCTTGGCCCTTAGCCGCGTGGAGGGCCGCCGGTCCTGTAATATGTAACGCCTACACCCTGCTAGCTACTGGTCACAATGTTATATTTGAGTGGCCCGATCATTGTTGGAGGAAATACCGTAAACGTTTTTCACGATTATGGAACACTATGGAAGTGTTTTTTAATTAAAGATCTTTTAGGCTAAAAATTCATTAAAAAAAGATAATTAGCTTAATCCATGTCGGAGAGGGAGGGTGAGTTGCTAGTCATTAGTCATGGCTAGTAAATTATGAGCACATCTCCTCTGGCATCATAATCGTATTCACAATATATACTGTGGTTTTTTAATACATTTGAAAGATGTCCTTTCATTCATCTGTGGAGCGACAAGAAATGAATGTAGTGGGATGTAACGGTACGTGTATTCGTCCCGCGACTCCGCGGTACGGACGTCACGGTTCGGTACATCCAGCCATACGACGAATACGTCTCATACCACCAGGTGAAACTAGGGTTGCACATTTTACAAATGTATTCTCAATATCTTTACTTTGCTTGACACTGGCTTACTAACAGTCTTAACACAGAAGGTCATTCATTTAACATTGAATATCAAGCTTGTATTGCCACATTTAGATGATGATGCTTCACGTGAAGTTAAATCGACTCTAGAAGTGAAACTTTAAGCATACACCGGTGGGGGCAGTAGGCAATTAATTTACTCAAGTGGATTCCTGAACACAGAATGACACCATTATCACTGACTGACTACCGCGGCAAGCCTAGGTGGAACTAAGTATAATTTAATAAAAAATTATTATATTTAATAATCATTTATAATTATTATAAATATGTAATAATCATTACAAATATTTTTTTCGTGTTGTACCGAACCGTGACCCCAAAACCGAGGTACGTACCGAACCCTAGCTTCTGTGTACCGTTACACTCCTAGAATTTACATTCGTTTTTACAAAATCCTATGACTGTTTCTTTAGTCGAGCGCAGCCCTAGTTGTGTGCATCTGGGACCTTGCAGCACCAGAAAACACGATTCGACCATCCTCGGACTGCTTTTTATTAAAAGGTTCAAGAGGTTATGTCATCGATTTAGAAACCTCTAATAGTACAATCATTGTTTTTTATTAGATTTTTATTTATCTCGAACAAGTTTTAAAAAAAAAACTAAACGGTAAATAGTCAGACTATTGGATTATTCCATTTGGGCTGTGGGGGGGGGGGGGGTGCTTAATGTCTGAAGGAGTCGACTGAAGGCTTCTTGTCCTCTGCGAAAGCATGCAATTTGTCCACTGATACATCTTGATATTTGTCTAGTCTAGTGTGTTCATTAGATGGGTGAAATCCTCTTTCTGTGCCCGTTTTCTTAGGCAGTTAGCCTCGAGTGGTTAATAAAAACCACTCTCTAGCTCTCTATGACGAGGGATCTTTCTTGATAAACACATTGTTCTTTGCATTTATACTAAGAAAAATAGCCAAAATACGGCTGTGATTGGACATTGGATGCCTTTTTCCCTTTTTCTATTATTTTCTATAGTTTCGTCACGACAGACGCCAAACTCTACACTCCTCCTGTTTTTGAAGCAGTGCTTTTTCGGGCCGCTCTCGGTTGAAAAGGATTCGACTTTAGCCACGGAGCACACCAACGTCCATGTCACCTTCTTGTCGACGGACCAATCAAATCGACAGCTAAACAAACTCATCGATAATGGGGGAGAAGCACATTTTGGCAGTTTTCAACAAAAACGTGTTTGTACGACCAGGTCTTACCACGACCGAAATATGAACGGCAACACCTGGAGGGGCTGCGAGTATTAATGTATGTAACTTATGTAACGTTAGCTGAGGTAGCAACGGTATTCAGTGGTATATAGACCTGTTCGCCATATACATCGGACTCTGTGTGCGCACACATCACCGGGGCAGAAAGGAACGCAATCCTGGTCAGAACAACGGGGCAGACTACAATATATTTGCATTTGTTAGCCATGCTAGCGATCTAAACAATCAATCCATGCCAAAGCTAGATTATGTAAAAGGTGAAAGACTCACACTCACAGCCATGCTGATTTGGCTAAATGACATCCAGCCGTTTTCGTTTGAAACAACTTTTAGTCAGGCGAGTGTCATGGTTTCTCCATAGAACCACGTCGTATTCTTTTAGTGCAGCAGATTGCGCAGGTCCGGGGTAACTTAGTCACGTGACTCAGTTGGTAGTGCTGATTGGCTTGAACACGGTATGTTTGTAAAAGGCAAACAATTTATTTTGATTCTCTTATGTACAGCACCGTGCCTCGCGTTTGAGAAGTGGGCGTCCAATGTGATCACAGCCTAAGGATATAATGCCAGATATCGAGATCATACTAATTTATTATTCTTAAAGTCAAAAACATTTCAAAATTCACTGATCTTGTGGAATTTCAAACGGCATAAATCATGTATGACGCAAACGTAGAGAAAGGAAAGTTATCATTTGAAAATGTACAAGCTCTTTGTGTTTGTACAACGATGAAGAGTTTTTGTATTTCAATCTGTGGAGTGAAACTGGAACAGTCTGAATGTGGAGCCAAAGCAAAATGCCCAAACATGAACCGGTTTTAAAAGGGCTATAGGCCTACGGACCTGATTCTCACCAGGTACAAACATGAACCAGTTTTTAAAAGGTTTATTTATTTTATTATTGTGGGGGTACATATATTTAGATCTATCTAGAATATTGCATTTATGTGGATAGACTTAGAATGATGTACCGGTATATTATTCACAATCGCTGAGTGAGGGGTAGGATTAAAGTGTAAAATAAAATGTATACTTCTTCCTACTCCTTTTCAGACATGCAAAGTTAATATTGTTTTTGTTTGAACTATTTTGGTTTGTTGTTGCTTTTCATTAATTTTTTCAAAATATGTACAGTATGTAATAAAGATTTCACATGTTCAAAATAAAGATTTAATTAAATCCTCCCTTCCCCCCCAGACTAGTCTCTGCCGGCGCCACCAAGGTGTACGCCATCTTGACCCACGGCATCTTCTCCGGCCCGGCCATCTCGCGTATCAACAACGCCTGCTTTGAGGCCGTGGTGGTCACCAACACGATCCCTCAGGAGGAGAAGATGAAGCACTGCCCCAAGATACAGGTCAGGGTTCAGAGGTCACCGCAGGGTTCAGAGGTCACCGCAGGGTTCAGAGGTCACCCTGTGGGATCATTCACACACACACACAAGGCCGCGCTCACACAATGCATTCTGCTGGCATGTGAAAGCAGCGAGGCGCGTCACAAAGGCAAGTGCCTCCTCTGAGCAGGGAAGAGAGAGCACGGGAGGGAGGGAGAGAGCGGGAGAGACACGGGCTACTTTGATTGGCTGCTTGTGCTGCATGCGCTCGGTAGAACGATATTCTACTTTTGACACACTGGGGGAATGAAGAAGCAAGGCTGCCTTTCCAGAAGAAAAAGAAAAGCAGCCTTAATCCGTGTTTACTCTGGAGTTAAAGGGGAACTATCTTACTATTTCTTTCACTATTTGGGCAATTTTACACAATTCCTGTGAGTCTATGGAACACATCTGTAAGGTTAAAAAAAAATCATTGTTTTGTATTTCTAATCGAGTACTGTAGAGCAGCAGTGTCTGCCCTTCAAGATTCCAAGCTGTTTTTGGCTGGGCTCCGCCCATACTCGCAATGCGCTTTGAGTGACAGTCACCCACAGTCTGCACTGGCAGATACCTTTTGGGGGAGATGGAGAGGGACTAATTAATTTCGCCACGGGGGGGCATAATCCCATGGGACAATGCATTGGTAACTTGTTTCAAATGACAATATATACCCCCGTGAATATTATTGCATGGATCGGAATACGCGCGTGCGCTCTGATATTTTGCAACAGGTTGACTGTGATACAAGCGAAAGAGAGAGACTCCTCCCATTACCTTCCCACCCGTTTTATATAATTCTCTGGTTGATTCACGATGTGTGTGTGAACAGCTGAAGGTCTCTGCTAAATAACCGCTTCCGCATTATTTCCACTCGCTGCTCTAATAAACGTATCACAGTTGATTGTGGGCGGGCGGTGGCCGATCGGTGCCTATTCACGTCAGCGAGCGAGTCAAATCAGAATGGCTTGATTCAGTGGGGGGGGGGGGGGGGATTTTGTCTCATCTGAACTGGAGGAATGCGCCAACAATAGAATTTGAGACCTAGACAGTGTTGGTACAACCCCACATTGCTAGAAAACAATGCAAACCCCTGGAAAAGGCCATTTATAAGATAGTTCCCCTTTAATTCCCGCTGGGCTTGTAGAAGGCTCTGTCTCCGCTAGTCTAGCGACGCCAGACTGAAATCACAGATTCAAGGGTCTGGAGACATTCCTCTCCTGTCATTTGTTGTACCCGGGCCACTGGTTGATTCAAGAGATTTGATTGGGCCGTGCAGCGTGTATTGTGATTGACATTAGAAAAGCCCCAGTTGCCTACAAAGGGATTATACTGTTGGCAGTGTATAAGCTTCACCACAACTGCCAGCTATTGTGTATTGTTTTTAGTGGGGGGTTCGGGGGCGACCTTGAGAGCAACGGTTCAGAATCAGAATAAAGGTCTTTATTTTGCGAAGTAGTTTTACACATACAAGGAATTTGATTTGATCTTTTGGTGCAACAGTAGCAGACAGACGATTACGGTAGAATAAAATAAAAGGGGCGGTTAGGTGGCCGAGCGGATTTTGCGTTCGTCACCAGCCCCGGAGCTGTGAGCTGGATTCGCCTGTTCGAATCCAGCTCACAGCTCCGGGGTTGTCACCAGCTTGGCTGGCCGTCTGCACTAATACAATTGGCTGTATTAGAGGGTGGGAGAAGCTGGCGGGGTGGGTCCGGGTCGTTGTAAACAGCGATTCCTACAGTTCGGTCGGGGCGCCTGCTAAGAGCGGATTGGACTTGAGGGGGATAGTGTGGTCCTCCCACACGTTACGCCCTCTCAATGAGAATCCGCGCTGCCGGGTGAAAAGAAGCGGTGATTGGCTGGACGTGTGTCGGAGGAAGCACGTGGTAGCCTCCACTCTCCCAGATGATCTGACTGTGGGGGGTAAGTGCGCAGCGACCAGGAAGGGACTGGGAATTGGCATACGACTAACATTGGGATGGGAGAAAATCGGAGGAAAATGGAGGGGGAAAAAGACCACAAAAAAAAAAAAGTAGAATAAGATAAAATAGGCCATGGCTGTACAATTGTGCACGATGTGGTCAAGTATATACACTAATTAGAATAGAAAGGTTTGTGCAATTGAGCAGTAATGTGCAAAAAGAATGAACAGTGAACAATGAGCAAGTATGAAGTGTGCGTCTGTGTGTATATATATTAAAGGGGAACTATCTTATAAATGGCCTTTTTGAGTGTTTAGCATTGTTTTCTAGCTATGTGAACTTATATTAATATGATCTATGTCTCTAATTCTCATATTGGCGCATTCTTCCAATTCTCCTCTCACAATATTCACCCTCACTGAACTGAGTCATTTGAAAATGTGATGATTTGTGATGTCAGAAAGACACCGCTGCATGATAATGGCGAGGTACAAGATGAGCTGCACACAGTGGTTGGAGCCCAGGCTCAAAACGGCTCGAGATCTTGAGGTAGAAAAATGCTGTTTTTGAGGACTTGATTAGAAATACAAAACAATGAATAAAAAAAATATATATATATTACAGAGGTGTTCCATAGACTCACAGGAATTGTGTAAAAGTGCCCAAATGGTGAAAGAAATAGTAAAATAGTTCCCCTTTAAGGCTGTCAAAGTTAACGCGGTATTAACGCGGTATCGCCCGATTCTATTAACGCCACTATTTTTTTTTTTAGATTACCGGTAACCTTTAAGAAAAAAATAAACATTTTACTTTTTCTACTAGACTTCACTCAGGTGTATTATTGATGCTCTCATTGATGCTATGTTTGTTTCTGAAGTGTGTGTGTGTGATATATAGAGAGAGAGAGAGGGGGGTGAGAGAGATGAGGAAGGGGCAAGAGAGCTGGGAGAGTGTGTGTGTGAGAGAGAGAGGGGGGCGTGTGTGATTACTCAGCCCTTGTGTGGGTGAATGTAACAAGTTCCTAACGTTTTCTTTCCCCTATTATTTCATGCACACTTTATTCATTGTTTTAAATTATTGTTATTTTGTGCATCACTCTGTTCTGAATTTGATGCAAATTTGCAATGCATGAGGGTCATCCTTTTGTGTTAAATGGCTGCATAAAGCAAGCATTTGTTGACTCATGTTGATAAGAGTATTAAAACTTGGAACTTGAAAAAGATCCGTTTAAGGTAGATAAAAAAATGTGATTAATTTGCGATTAATCACGAGTTAACTATGGACAATCATGCGATTAATCGCGATTAAATATTTTTATCGATTGACAGCACTAATATATATATTCAGGGCTGTACGTTAACTTTTTTTGCACATAGCACTGGTGCTACAGAGGTTGATAGTTTTATAGCACAGGCCAAAATCTTGTAGCACGAGTATAAATGTGTTATATTTGTATATATATTATATACAAATGTGCCTATTGTATTGGTCACTAAGTGGTGCTCCATGGTTTGTACTAGGGCTGTCTTAAATACTTCGAAGCTTCGTTCGATGGGCATGGGATTCGAATGGGAAAATTTGAATATATAAAAAATAATTATTATTACTCGAATTAAAATCGAATCTCGGCCCGAAGCTTCGAATGTCTGAAATTCGAAGGTCAGCCCTAGTTTGTACCTGATGTAGCTACAGGCTTAATACATTTTTTTTATCTACTTTTTCTCCTTATTCTCTATTTTTCTCCCATCCCAATTTCGCCTCGCCAATTCTCCCCTCCCCTGTCTTGAACGTTGCTAGACTATGCCTCCCACTGGTCGGCTGCAGTGAGGACCAAGCATTGCATCACGTGTCCCCTCCGGTACACGAGGAGGCAGCTGTCTCATCTTTTCACCTGAACAGCGCGATCTCTGTGGCGAGGAGTAGCGCGTGGGAGGCTCACGCTGCCCCCGATACTTCCTGATTCTGCTGTACAGGCGCACCAACCGACCTGTAGGAGTCGCTGTCCACAACGTCCAATTTTGATGCAAATCAAACCCACCGCCACCGGCTTTCCCACCCCTAACACTGCCAATTGTGTTAGTATGACGACCGGCCAAGCCGGTAGCAACACCGAGAGCTGGGCTCGATACCAGCATCTCCTGCGTTAGTGGCGAGCGCCTTGCACACTGCGCCACTCAGCCGCCTGCTACAGGCTTAATTTGATTTAACCTGAGCCAGTGACTTCTTCACTTCCTGCTCCGCCTGACGTCCGATAGCAGCGTCAACTTGTTATAGTAGTTTCTCTAGTAACGATGTGGCTAGTAGTTTTTTTTTTTTTTTTTTTTTTTTTTTTTTTTTTTTTTCCTCCATTTTCCTCCGATTTTCTCCCATCCCAATGTTAGTCGTATGCCAATTCCCAGTCCCTTCCTGGTCGCTGCGCACTTACCCCCCACAGTCAGATCATCTGGGAGAGTGGAGGCTACCACGTGCTTCCTCCGACACACGTCCAGCCAATCACCGCTTCTTTTCACCTGGCAGCGCGGATTCTCATTGAGAGGGCGTAGCGTGTGGGAGGACCACACTATCCCCCTCACGTCCAATCCGCGCTTAGCAGGCGCCCCGACCGAACTGTAGGAGTCGCTGTTTACAACGACCCGGACCCACCCCGCCAGCTTCTCCCACCCTCTGATACAGCCAATTGTATCAGTGCAGACGGCCAGCCAAGCTGGTGACAACCCCGGAGCTGTGAGCTGGATTCGAACAGGCAAATCCAGCTCAGCTCCGGGGCTGGTGACGAACGCAATCTCCGCTCGGCCACCTAACCGCCCCGGCTAGTAGTTGTTTTAATATAGTTGTGTATATTGAATAATGCCGTATGACCAGGCATCGTATGGCCATAGTCCTTATTGTATATTTTTGTAAATAATAAATGGGTTTGTGCCAAATCCCAAAAGCGACACCGTCTGTTAATCTATTGTGCTAAGCTATCCTGGTGCTGTCATTTTCATGCTGACAAGTTGACATCACACAGCTAGACACGTTACGTGTAAGGAATTATGGGATTTGGTGTTTGATGTATGTACTCTAATAGGGATGGCCACTTTCATCAAGATACGATATCGATTATTTGGGCAACAATACGATATTTGCCGATATCACAAAGTCTGCCACGATACGATATGATGCAGGTGCCTGCGATCGATATGAGACGATATCATAATATGCCCATTTAACACAATCTGTAACATTTAGATAAACTCAAAAAAGGTAACAAATATAATTTGAAAAATAATAATTTAGCTCTTCCAGACATTTAAATGAAAAACAATCTATTGTTTGTAATGCAAATAGACCTCCTGTTCACTGTAAAGTGCCACGTTTTGATATATTGAGCTTTAAACTTGAAATAACTAAGTAAACATTTTTGGAACTCACAACCTAAAACCCCTCAAGTTCAAGTAAAAGAAAATCCACTTTTCTGCCTGCCTGTTAAGTATGGCTGGGCGATATGGAACAGGATCAATATCACGATATTCAAGAGGAGCTTTTTCAATAACAATATATGTTATACAAGTATGGAAAATCACTTTTTGGATAATCCACTCATTATTCATCATATTGGATTTAGGGCTATCAAAATTGGCCTAAAATGACATTCGACTATTCCTTCAAAAAAATAAAACGCATAGGTTTGAGCCATTCGAATACCTGTTATTACGCATTATGTAAACAAAATAAATTACCTTTTACGATCAACATACCTCTCTCTCAGTGAGTGAGGAGTAATTGGTGCTAGATTGAGAAGGGGCCGTCTCTCGGAGCGAGATCAAATAAATGAAAGTTTAAGGCATATAGAATGGACATTCATACGCAGCAACGCGCCTCCGAGCAAGCTGTGATAAATACTGAACAATATCTTTTCCTTGGCATGAAACGGGAAATGGTAATGAAACCATTGGGGACCTGCATGATGCTTTATCTCTATTCATTATTCAATATCAATTGAATCGATATAAAGTTTTACCCTGAGGGATGATTTACAATAAAGCGCTAAGTGCTCAAAACTGAAAAGTAGACTACTTCTTCAGCTCTGCTAAATGAAAGTGTCTCCTGTCCATCATGCAGCAATTTTTTTTTTTTTTTTTTTTTTTACAATTTTGATTAATAATTTGAATATAGAATATTTGTTGACGGCCCTAATTGGATTACATGGTAACGCGATACAGTCTCATACTGAAACCGTCATTTACAGTTGGGCCTAACATGCTCATATATTCCAGAAATAATTGAATTTAATTGAATTTGATAGACAAAACTAAATTGCGTATCACAATTCCCACGATACAACTTAAAGGGGCACTTCACCAAAAAACAATGCAGAGTTTATTTTGCACACACATTGAAGGGGGACAACATATTATTATGCATATCTATACCTTGCCCAGCCCTAATTGACCCATCTCGATCCCCGCCCTCTTTTCCTGAACCTCCAATCGCAGCCGTCACTGTCTATCTGAGAATCGAGAAAAGAGGGCAGGGTTTGATATGGTTCGATATAGGGCTGTCTTAAATACTTGGCACAAGCTTTGAACATTAAAAAAAAAACGAAGTTAAAAAAAAATCAAAAAAAAAAATCAAATTTTTTATTTTATTTTTATTTTTACTTCGGTGTGTGTGTGCATGGGGCCATTGGGTGGGGCCGGGGGACAAATACACTGGAGGAAAGTAACCCAGCTCAGCACTGCCCAAATTATATCATCACTATTGCCTGTTTGAAGGATATCATCCTCAAACACATATACACCACCTACACGCCTATTCTCAGTCCTTGCACCACAATGGTGGAATGAACTACCCACCCCAGTTAGGACAGCCGAATCCCATCCAATCTTTCGCCGTCGACTAAAGACGCACTTCTTCAACCATTATCTGAAATAAAATTTAAAAAATAAAATAAAAAAAATCTAACCCTAACTAACCTTACTGTCATGCACTTGTCCTAATAAACTAACCTACACTGTAACACGCAACACTTTGATGAATATTGTTACTCAGCTGATAGAGTTGTATCCTTCCTGATGACCTGTCGTACAGAACTTTGGATAAAAGCGTCGGCTAAATGACTAAATGTACATGTGAATGTAAATGCCTTGTAGAATTCCACACATAAGAAAGAAAGATACTGGGATGAATAAACAAAATAGCAAATAAAATGTAGAAATGCATGCAATACATAAATAAAGCGCTAAGTGCTCAAAACTGAAAAGTAGACTACTTCTTCAGCTCTGCTAAATGAAAGTGTCTCCTGTCCATCATGCAGCAATTTTTTTTTTTTTTTTTTTTTTTTACAATTTTGATTAATAATTTGAATATAGAATATTTGTTGACGGCCCTAATTGGATTACATGGTAACGCGATACAGTCTCATACTGAAACCGTCATTTACAGTTGGGCCTAACATGCTCATATATTCCAGAAATAATTGAATTTAATTGAATTTGATAGACAAAACTAAATTGCGTATCACAATTCCCACGATACAACTTAAAGGGGCACTTCACCAAAAAACAATGCAGAGTTTATTTTGCACACACATTGAAGGGGGACAACATATTATTATGCATATCTATACCTTGCCCAGCCCTAATTGACCCATCTCGATCCCCGCCCTCTTTTCCTGAACCTCCAATCGCAGCCGTCACTGTCTATCTGAGAATCGAGAAAAGAGGGCAGGGTTTGATATGGTAATTTTTTTTTTTATTCGAAGCTTCAGCAGACAGTTTGCCATACAATGAAAATCTTACTTTGCTAGTCCGCCCTTCACACAAAATCACACAATACTTAACTTAAACATATTTAAATACAAGCGAGTGCTAGAAAATAAGGTAAAAATAGATAAATATATATATATATACAAGGCACAGTGAGTTACATTGCATGTATTTACATATGAATGGAGGTGACAGTGGGTCACTTGAATGAATAAATGTGGATGAGAGCCTTGACATTAAGTGGTTGTAGCTACGGCTGTGGGGGGTGCGGGAGACTTGATCCAATAGGCTTTTATACGCCTGAGTCTCGTGAATACGGAGAGACCAATCCCAAGTCCATCGGCACTTTCTCTGCCGAGCTATAGTCACTTTTTCAGACCTACTCACCAAACTCTGCATGCGCGCAGATTGATAAACCTAGAGCTCTGGACAATCCAGAGAGACTCTGTGGGCAATCTGCGCATGGAAGTTCCGATCGATTTGGGGTTGAATACCGGTTAAGTGTCGTGGTGGTCTATTGCAACTGAAATGTAATTGTTTCCTCTGCTCGTTTCTCCAGGTCATCGACATCTCCATGATCCTGGCGGAGGCCATCCGCAGGACTCACAACGGCGAGTCTGTCTCCTATCTCTTCAGCCACGTCCCCTTGTAACACCCAGTGTCCTCCTGCCACCAGCCACCTGCAGTTAACACCAAATCAGAAGAGCGGAGGGATTTCCTCCACCCCCCCTCGCCCTCAACACCACCATTAGAAAAGTTCTGCTGCTAACTAACCATGGAATCATGACTTTAAAACAGTCGTGTCTGTTACTAATATTGACCCAAGTCACTCGAGTCCTCTTTCCCGCCTGAATATTAACCTTTAAAATCCAGGGTGAGGGGGGGGCAGGGCACCAAAGCAATCAACTTGAAGCTACCAATTCAGGCCAGCTTATTTATTGTGTATGGATGAATAAGTCTTCATTCCCTGTGAAGCTCCGCCCCCTCCTCACTTTCACAACACGTGAATAAAGGAGCTGTCCTAATTCCCCTTCAGGTATAATTCTGAGCTTTGGTCATACTATAATGAAAAGAAGGAAAAAAAATGAAATAAAATTGCTATTCCCGGCGCGTTCCTGTTGTCGGGAGATGGTATCTAGTCCTTTTAGAGAAAAGCTGTTACACTGTTTTTATTAGATTATGTTTACGAAAGAGCGAGCGTGTCCAGATTTCAGTATCACGAAAGTTCTCTCTGCATCATGTGTGGTGTGAAAGAACGCAATGCTCATCGATGAAGTGAATGTGTAATAATGAGCTCTAGTTTACAAAGCCACTGACGCTCCACTCAGCCACCGTGTGCCTCAGTAGTCTGAAGTGTTGCCAGACGTACGATAATTATCGTATGTGTATGATAATTATCGTATTTGTACGATAAATTTCCCCTCCGTACGATATCCGTACTAATCAATGCAATGATTCTAAGCCCTTCCCGGACGATAATTTTAGATCCCCCCCCCCATCTGGCAACACTGCTTCCCCCTCCTCATCTGCACAGACCTACCGTTTTCAAAATGGAAGGTGTCGTGACTGAAAGAAGCATGGTGGGGGTTTACCGGAAGAGAGCTTTCACTTGCCTGAGACATATCAAGCTACAGACGAGGAGGTTTGGGAAGACTATTCTTTAGACTCTTGAGGCGCCCTCGTTGAGTGCGGTTGCCCAGTGAACAGGGGGTTTGCTTTTCGAGGTTCTCGGTTGAAGTTGTATTTCTTTTTAGAAGCTGTTGGGTTTTAGCGTGGGGTCTCTGCGGGCTGGAGCTTCCTTTTTAAAAAAAATAAATAAAATAAGAAAAAATAAAAAGAATAGTTCACCTGCTATTTTTGATTTTGGTCTTTACATTTGTATAAACGTCTGGAAGAACGATGTCATATTATTTACATTTTCCAAATCTGACTGACCGTCTGTATTTACTTTTTCCAGTAGGGTGAATGCGCCAAATATCTGATTGCAGAATGTGTTCTTAATAAAGATTGTGAAAATGTCATGTGCTTTGAATTCTGGAATGTGTTTTGGCCTCCCCTTGCTTGGGGGAATTAGGTGGAATATCATGGGATTTTATTTTGAAATGTGCATTTTAGTTTATAATCGGGGGGGGGCTTTCATAAATTCTCCATATCAGGAAATGTTACAAATGTTCCAGAAATATACCAATATATATTTTACCGCTTGTTTTTATTATATAAGATTGTTGTTATAAAGTGTTTTCTGCATATAGCCATCTATCCACTAAGACAGTCGATCAGCTTTCTTCGCGTCTTCCCTGGGGGGCGGGGGGTTAAAAAGATGCCTGGATGAGAAATGGCTACCGCTCAAAGTTTGGTGGGATTTGGTTCCATCTTTTATGAAGGGTGTGAGGATTTACATTCCCTCGATTGTTGATTTTTTTTTCTCCATTCCTCAAACCACTGCCAAACCGCAACCTCTAGGTGAAAGAGCCCTGCTTGGTATTGCACTTTGTTTACATTTGAGTTTTGGTCTGATGTGTGTGTTGGGGATACTGCTGGCCACACCTGCCGGCTCTGTGAGCTCTGGAGGAATTCACACTATAACTAACCAAAACCAAAAACTAAATATTTATACAAGGTGCAATGCCAGGCAAGTGGGGCTCTTTTGCCTAGAGGTTGCTGTTTGACGACATTACATATTTTTAAAGATCCTCTCCACTCAAGTACCAACACCAGATAACGTCCTTCTAGCTGCTGAATGGTGAGTTTAATTGTTATCTACAGGATTTGATTTTAGTTTTGTGGCCATAGCTTTGCTGTACAGATTATTATGTGTGCAGAACTTGTCACCAGAGCACCTTTTCAACATTCATCCCCTGGATAGTGAGAGCTACTCTATACATCCCTGAAATCTTAGTTGGACATGTGATTATGTAGAAAATGTCTTTAATTTGAGTTTTTAATTTGGTTAAATTTGTCGTACAAGCATGAGGAGAAATTGGTGTAGCTCGAATGTCTATGACTTACCTTCATAAAGTGATGTTTGTATTACACACTAATACCTATTATGAACATCTCAAATATTGCCCCGATCACTATAGATATCCTCCATAGTACAAAAAAGAAATTAAACAACTATTACGGATAAAAAAAATTAAACTCACTCTGGAAACTAATTGAAATAAACAAAAGTGAATTAAAAATACAAAACGAGAATAACCCTGGTCTGTTCATATATCCTGCAGGCTGCACCGTTTAAAGGTGACCAGGTTGTAAAAACGAACAAAGATTTAAAATTAGTTTGATTTCCTCTGTCCTCCTTCCCTTGAAAGGAACCAGAAGGATTTATTTGTAGGCTACGTCAGGAATTTCTCATCAAACACGATCTAGTAACTGGATCACATTTAAAATACCACGGACTAGTACAGGACTCGGCAGGACAGCATTGATTGAAAACTTTATTAACAGATTGCAGAATGGGTACAATACAGTACGGCTCAATACACAATTGTTAAGGGGATGCAGACCAGAGAAAGACTTTCGTCTTGTTTACATCAGGGTCCCCCATTTTCAATTCATCAGGATTCTCGTATACAGCCCCAACGTCCTGGAATGACATTCAATCAAAGTTCCTTCCATTAGGGAATTTAAATGTCTGATTTCATTTCTAAATGATTCATGTTGTAACTGTTTAACTGATTGCACTGCACATTGTTTTGTTGTTTTACTTTTATCTTGTTGTACACTCGGCAGTTCTGAATGAGGTGGCCTCACCGCAGAGCTCACCTGAGTATAAATAAAGGGTTCAATCAATCAATTTCGTCACCAGAGTTTTCACTAAATGGATTTTTTTTTTTTTTTACAATAATAAAATAAATACTGTAGCCTAGTCTACTGTATATTATGGTTGGCTACAACACTATATTTGACATGAGTAGCGTGAGAGAGCATGCAACGAATTTGCATTATTGACAAAGGGGGATTATTTCAACTGTCTATCTTGTGTCTAGATATGAGTAGGGTGACCAGGTGTCCCCCTTTTGGTTGTACTGTCCCACCATTTGACCAAATGTCCCGCGTCCCTCATATTGAGAGGATGTCCCTCTTTTCGAAGCCAAAAAAAAACATGCGTCTAAAAGCCCCTCCCTACAGACAGTAAACGTAGCAACCCGCCTCTTGTCCACACACATTGCTCTGATTGGTTATAGTACTTTAGCGCGCTGCTTGCCTGCTTGTGACGTGACTGAGACTGAGTCGTGACGCTACCTCATATCGAAGATCTGATTGGTTATCGTAATTTAGCGCACTGCTCTGCTCGTGAGAGTTGAACTTGTGACGCTACCGCATATCGCAAATCTGATTGGTAAAAAAAAACACAACAACATTACAAGCGAACTAGTTCAAGATGGAAAGCAGTAAAAAGAAACGGACCTGCAGTTACAACCAAGACTGGCAAACGACACATGACTGGGTGAGGCAGATGGCAGGCAATCCGCAGCAGGCTTTCTGTGTTTTGTGTCATAGTTCGTTTTCAATTGCGCATGGAGGAGAATACGACTTGAAGCGCCACAGTGGACGTGAGTCTCACTTGAAAGTGGTTCACCAAAAAGAAACATCCAGATCTATGGATACGTTTCTTTTTAAACCAAACAATGATAGCCAGACGGACAAGGTCACTGCAGCTGAGATAATAAGTGTCTATCACACAGTACAACACTCCCATTCATACAGGTCAGCCGACTGTGGTATGAAACTAGCTCCTGTCATTTTGCCAGACTCAGTTATTCTAATACAAAAATGTACATTATCAATCTGTCCCACTTTGTCCCACCAAAATCTTACTGTTGTCCCACTTTGTCCCACCAAAATCTTACTGTTGTCCCACTTTTGGACTTTTTGCATCTGGTCACCCTAGATATGAGCAATGTAAGAAAACCCTCCAGGTGGTGTATTAAAATTATACAAGCCTACTGTTCCCAGTGGGCTGACATAATTTGCTTATAGGCATCTTTGATTGCTAAACGAAAGTAATTAAATTAGATAAATAAGTTGTACCGACTGGCGACAGAGATTGATGGGTGTTAATCTCCAATCGTCGAGCACAGCGCAGCCGGTCTATCCAATGGTTATTCTAGAAGGGGCGGGACAACCACGGACACCGGCATTTCATTTCCTTGCACCATCCTTCCCCTTGACGCGTACAGCTTATTGTAGTGATAGGCTGATAGCACATCGTCGTTATCTAATTGTAAATATATCCGAATTGCATTAATTTTCAATGTAGAACAGGTTGCGACAGAGGGTTAACCTAAAATACGAACCTGCTTACAGCTTGCCGTCTGTCTGTTGATTGATTTGACACACAGACTCACTGGAGTTCTAGTCGTAGAGTGATAGTGATGATGATGAACAATGTGCAATTAAAATGAAATGAGGTAATAGGCTTTCTCTTTCACCTGTTTCCGACCGCTGACAGCTTAAGTAAGTAAACCATTGTTTACTACATTATTTAAGCCATACCAATGTCAAATAAATTGTTCAGCTAAAACCGATTTTCTAACCCATTTTATTAAGTCTTTTTTAAGCTTTCACTTAACTTTCACTTTCCACTAAGCTTTCATTGTATTGTATCTGTCATGGCTATGGGCTTGCCAATCATCCCATGTCTATTCTGAAATAGATCCGTCTGTCCGTCTGTCTCAGGGATGGGGCGGGGTCCTGACCATAAACAAGACGAGGAGCCCCTCGGAGCCCCGACAGTGGCGCGTTTCCACAGCTACGTGCACGGCGGGACCTCCAGCCTGCTCTCCACCCTCCCCACCATCGTCGTCTTCCCCGTCTACAAGACCGTGTTCCGCCAGCAGCTCCACAACACCTCGGTTCGCCGGGCGGTGGGACAGCTCTACAAGGAGGGACCTCTGAAGCTGTACAGGGGCGTGGCCCCGCCCTTACTCATGCGGACACTGAACGGCACGCTGCTCTTCGGTCTCCAGGACACTCTCGTCCACTGGCTCCTCCGCGCCTCCTCCTCCTCCTCCTCTCCCGGCGTGACCCCCCTCTCGGCCCTGCCTGCTCTCGCGGGCCTAGGCGCCGGCGCGGTGGAGGCCTTGGTCTTCACCCCTTTCGAACGCGTTCAAAACGTGCTGCAGAACGGTCACAACGACCGCGGTCTGCCCACCCTGAGGAGCGTCGTGGTCAGGCTGAGCTCGGAGAAGCCGGCCGCGGGTTACTACAGGGCCTTTCTGCCCATAGCCGCCCGCAACGCCCTGGGGAGCTGCCTCTACTTCGGCCTGAAGGGCCCCATGTGCGCCGCCGTGGAGGGACAGGGGCTCTCTCCCCTGGCGTCCTCTTTCGTCTCGGGGACGCTGACCTCCATGGTGGTCAGCTTGCCTCTGTACCCTCTGTCCGTGCTGGTGGCTAACATGCAAGCGCAGGTGGGCGGGGAGGCGGCGGGCGTGAGGGCTTGCTGGAGGAGGCTGTGGGAGTCTCGCCAGCGGAGCGTCGCCCTGTTGTACCGGGGGGGCTCCCTGGTTATCTTGCGATCGTGTATCACATGGGGAATCACCACCGCGATCTATGACCGGCAGCAGAGGCGCTCGGGCTGATATTGGATAGGGCTACGAGTACGCACACACAGGGGAGCTCCAGGGGTCGATAGGGCTACACACATTGATTGATTGATTGATTGATTGAAAACCTTATTAACAGATTGCAGAATGGGTACAATAATACAGTACGGCTCAATACACACAATTGTTAAAGGGATGCAGACCAGAGAAAGACGTTTGTCTTGTTTACATCAGGGTCCCCCATTTTCAATTCATCAGGACATTTATGACATACAAGATATACAAATATACAGTACTGTTTAAGAGAGAGTTTCTAAAAGAGAGTATATACATTTGAGGGGGAAGAAACTGTACATGGAGCTCCAGGGGTCGATAGGGCTACACACACAGGGGAGCACCAGGGGTCGATAGGGCTACACACACACAGGGGAGCACCAGGGGTCGATAGGGCTACACACACAGGGGAGCTCCAGGGGTCGATAGGGCTACACACACACAGGGGAGCTCCAGGGGTCGATAGGGCTACACACACACACAGGGGAGCTCCAGGGGTCGATAGGGCTACACACACACAGGGGAGCTCCAGGGGTCGATAGGGCTACACACACACAGGGGAGCACCAGGGGTCGATAGGGCTACACACACAGGGGAGCTCCAGGGGTCGATAGGGCTACACACACACAGGGGAGCTCCAGGGGTCGATAGGGCTACACACACACACAGGGGAGCTCCAGGGGTCGATAGGGCTACACACACACAGGGGAGCTCCAGGGGTCGATAGGGCTACACACACAGGGGAGCACCAGGGGTCGATAGGGCTACACACACACAGGGGAGCTCCAGGGGTCGATAGGGCTACACACACACAGGGGAGCACCAGGGGTCGATAGGGCTACACACACACAGGGGAGCTCCAGGGGTCGATAGGGCTACACACACACAGGGGAGCACCAGGGGTCGATAGGGCTACACACACACAGGGGAGCTCCAGGGGTCGATAGGGCTACACACACACAGGGGAGCACCAGGGGTCGATAGGGCTACACACACACAGGGGAGCTCCAGGGGTCGATAGGGCTACACACACACAGGGGAGCTCCAGGGGTCGATAGGGCTACACACACAGGGGAGCTCCAGGGGTCGATAGGGCTACACACACACAGAGGAGCTCCAGGCTCGATAGGGCTACACACACACAGGGGAGCTCCAGGGGTCGATAGGGCTACACACACACAGGGGAGCTCCAGGGGTCGATAGGGCTACACACACACAGGGGAGCACCAGGGGTCGATAGGGCTACACACACACAGGGGAGCTCCAGGGGTCGATAGGGCTACACACACACAGGGGAGCACCAGGGGTCGATAGGGCTACACACACACAGGGGAGCACCAGGGGTCGATAGGGCTACACACACACAGGGGAGCTCCAGGGGTCGATAGGGCTACACACACACAGGGGAGCTCCAGGGGTCGATAGGGCTACACACACACACAGGGGAGCTCCAGGGGTCGATAGGGCTACACACACACAGGGGAGCTCCAGGGGTCGATAGGGCTACACACACAGGGGAGCTCCAGGGGTCGATAGGGCTACACACACACAGGGGAGCACCAGGGGTCGATAGGGCTACACACACACAGGGGAGCTCCAGGGGTCGATAGGGCTACACACACAGGGGAGCTCCAGGGGTCGATAGGGCTACACACACACAGGGGAGCACCAGGGGTCGATAGGGCTACACACACACAGGGGAGCTCCAGGGGTCGATAGGGCTACACACACACACAGGGGAGCTCCAGGGGTCGATAGGGCTACACACACACAGGGGAGCTCCAGGGGTCGATAGGGCTACACACACAGGGGAGCTCCAGGGGTCGATAGGGCTACACACACACAGGGGAGCACCAGGGGTCGATAGGGCTACACACACACAGGGGAGCTCCAGGGGTCGATAGGGCTACACACACAGGGGAGCTCCAGGGGTCGATAGGGCTACACACACACAGGGGAGCACCAGGGGTCGATAGGGCTACACACACACAGGGGAGCTCCAGAGCCATCTCTCAATGTGGGACAGTTCTCTCTTTCCATGAATCATTCGATTAGATTCGATTTGATTCAATTCAAATGTATTGTCGACGTTATACAGCATAAGTAGAGTACAAACGAAAAGAAGTGTGGCATCTAACCAGAGTGCATAATGTAACAGTAAAGTGCAATAGTCATATACAATGTGGTGATTAAACTGAGTATATATAAATGAGGACTACCGAGTAATAATGCTAATCAGATGTATGTACAGTGTTGGAGTATTATTATGTACAGGTATATGGTAGTAAGTCATACTGACCACCAGTGGTATAACTAGTAAGAGTAGGTAAGGAATATGTATAGATATAGTATCACTATCTACAGGTATATAAAAGGGTTATATGCAGACAGATGTGTATAAATATATATACAGTAAATATAAATATATATATATATATACAGTATACAGCATTATTGTACATGCTATCATACAGAGTTATATGGGTTATATACAGGTATATAAATAGGTATATTAAAATGATTATATGCAGGTATATTCAGACAGATAAGTGGATAAATATATATAAATTACAGATGACAGTGAAGGCAGTAGGCAGGTATACATTGAGTATAGGCAACAGAGTTCAGTACAGTTTGTACAGTATGGGTAACAGAGCCTAGAGTAGACAATGAGAGCCTATAGATAGAGTGTAGGCAATGGAGTTCAGAGTTCAATGGTATGAGGGTGGGGCTGTCATCGTGTTACAGAGTTCAGGGAGATGACAGCTGAGGGGAAGAAGCTGTTCCTGAGCCCGCTTGACTTGGAACGGAGATTCCTATAGCGCCTCCCAGAGGGAAGGAGTGCAAACAGTCCATGATTGGGATGAGAGTCCTTGACAATGCTGCATGCCTTCCTCAGACACCGTTTGTGATGGATAGTCTCAATTGCAGGGAGTGATGTACCGATGATGATGCGTTGGGCGCTTCTCACCACCCTCTGCAGTGCTTTCCGGTCAGAGTCGGTGCCATTGCCGTACCAGACTGTGATGCAGTTGGTGGTGACGAGTATGCTTTCTATGGCGCACCAGAATCTGAGGGGACAGGTATGGGATTTCCTCAGTCTTCTCAGGAAGAAGAGGCGCTGGTGAGCCTTCTTGACCAGTGCTGAGGTGTTGAGGGTCCAAGAGAGGTCCTCGGCGATGTGGACACCCAGGAATTTGAAGCGAGAGACACGCTCAACCTCCGTCCTGTTGATGTGGACGAATCCACGATGAGCTCCTTGGTTTGCTCAGTGTTGATGCTCAGGTTGTTGTTTGCGCCCCACGCCGCCAGGTGCTGGATCTCCTCTCTGTAGGCCGACTCATCGTTGTTTTTGATGAGGCCCACCACCGCCATATTCAGTCCTCCTATTTCAAACGCGATATGTCCGATATTTTATCGTCAAAGATGAACACCACCACCAGTGTACCAGGGTGACGAGACTCGACCAGCAGATACTGCCTCCATTGTGAGCAGTGTTGTATCATGGGATTTTGTAAAAGCCTTCAGTTTCTGAAATCAGGTTTTAATGAATCAAAGTTTACTATGCAATGATAAAAAGTTTAAAGGGGACTTGTCTTGCTATTCCTTGCACTATTTGGGCAACTTTACACAATGCCTCTGAGTCTATGGAACACATCTGTACGTTTTTTTCCCCAAAAAATTCATTGTTTTATATTTCTAATCAAGTACTCAAAAGCATAATTTTTCTCCCTTTGGAATTCAGGCTGTTATGGGATGGGCTCCGCCCATAAGCGCTTTGAGTGGCAGTCACCCACACAGTCTGCGACTGGCACAGAGAGAGATGGAGAGAGATTGAGGGAGAGACTAATTAATTTAGCTGCGGGGGGGCATAATCCCACGGGACAATGCATTGGTAACTTGTTTCAAATGACAATATATACCTCTGTGATTATTATTGCACGGATCGGAATACGGGCGTGGGAGCATGCGCAAAGATATTTTTGATAAGCTAGTGCTCCCGACTGCGAGGGAGAGAGAGATAGAGAGAGGGACACACAGAGCATTTACACACAACCTGTGTAAATGCTCCGTGTGTGTGTGAGAGAAGACTCATCCCCGCGGCACACGCACACACATTTTCACACACACTCCTGCGCGCGGGGACCGCGCGGTCTCTCTCTCTCTCCCTCTCTATCTCTCTCTCCTTCTCTCTCGCTCGCTCGTTCTCTGCCTCTGTCAAAACCCGTTTTGAGGAAGTGTCGGGTTACACTATGCGCTACAACCATAGAGGGGGCGTTACTGCAAATCAGTACCTTATTCACGTCAGCAATACCTTCAAATCAGAATGGCTTAGTTGAGTGAGGGAAGATCTTGTGAACTCGAGACTAGACTGATAAGTCAATATGAGAATTAACGACACAGACCACATTGATATAATCCCCTATTGCTAGGAAACAATGCTAAACACTGGAAAATGCCATTTATAATGCATGGGACCTTTAAAAAAATAAAGATGTATGACATGTATGTAATGATAAATTGTAGGTGCCTTGCTTCATGATAATAGACCTATCTCAAACCCTGCCCTCTTTTCTTGATCCTCCGATCGCCACTGTCATTTTGTCCGAGGGAAGCGACAGTTGTGATTGGAGGATCAAGAAAAGAGGATATTTGAGATAGATCAGATGTGTTATTTATTACCTGTAAGGACTTTATGCCTGTCGCACCTACCAGTGCCCTTGTTTGGCTGCACCTACCAACACCCGGGATACAGTGTAATGCATCCCTTGCACCGTATGCTGGAGTGAATCCACCTGTAGAACACAGTCGGGTGCTAAATGACCTAAATCAGTGCAGAGAGATCAGCCATATCACTGGAGCTATCAAGTTTCGACATTGCTGCCATGTTTAGTCTTACGGATTTCTCTTTTCAAAACTCCTGCAATGCCCCGTGTCCTCATTATATAGAGACTGACTCTGTCTGTATACCCTTGAATGGAATGGAATAGCAAGTTAATGATGTAGCCATGCACCTAGCCTGTGTAACACGGAATACATCTCTGTCCTGTCTGTCTGTCTGTCTGTGTGTGTTGTTTATTTTTATCAGACATGTGACCTCAAAGAACGTGTGCTAAATACTAGCCCACCTGAATGTATAGGTTACATTTGTGTTTGTCTATTGACTCGCAGTACAATAAAGTAATGTAACCCAGTGTTTTAGTGTGGTATTCAAGTGGCACATATTCAACATAGTCAATTTCTGGAAGATGTCATACACTTTACACTTGGTCCTCAACTCTGGATTTATAGCAAGTCAATTTCAGTCCACTAGATGGTGCTGTGGTGAGGGGCTGGCTATGCAAGAGAGACTACATACAGTATTATGCACCGACTGACAATACACCCTAATAATATTCAAACCTTGAAATCACAGACCGGTGTCATATGATTTATGAAATATTGTTGAGCAAGACACTTGACCCCTAATTGCTCCCGATGAGCAGGTTGGCACCTTGCATGGTTGCCTCCTCCGTCTGTGTGTGAATGGGTAAAATTTGAGGAACAAATTGTAAAGCGCTTTGGATAAAAGCGTTATATAAATGTACCATTATGGGAAATGCACTTACTGTCTTCCCCAGAGTCAGACAAGAAAACAGATACCAATTTCCTCTCTGTGAAAGCTATCTGGCTGCAAGCTAGCCTAGCACAAATGAATGGAAGTGGAGTTAGGGAGTTACATCACTATAATGTATGTGGTGGTGTCCCAAACTAAATACAATTAAGCATTGACTCAGTGTTGAGAAGAATATTGACAAAGTAATGTTACTGCAGAGAGAAAGGTCACTTCAGTAAAAGTGCTGGTAGCATTACATAATGTTAATATGTGGATACGTTTCATACTGTATATGGAAACATTAAGATATAATTTAATCAGGTTTAAATTTAAATCCATTTTAGTTTCCTTTTGGCCAATTTATTTTTACAGAATTGAAAATAATGAGGCTCTGGCTCAGTGTGATCTTAAATAGCTTGAAAAGGAAATGTTTTATAGCCACTACAAGGAGAATCTTCAACAATAATATATCACATCATAGATTAGTTGGTTGATACCTTGGTAGAATTACAGTAAACACATGAGACCATTGCTGAAACAACTGGTAGCGTAATTCTCATGATTAGACACATTTCCCATAAACCCTCTTGTTTGCTGTTGCAAATGAGATTTTGTGGTTTGTTCCCACGTCCCAGCAGCTTCCCAACTGGGATTTGTTTTAATAAAGAAGCTTTGAGAGGTTAAACAGCCAACAGCTAACTGTGAATGTGGAGTTATTTATGTTGATAAAGCACGTTTTGTTTGGAAAGACTTTGCTTTGTAATGTCGTTCCTGTGATTCCGACCCGATGGCACACAATATCAATACAAAATAGAGGCTTCCAATGAGACAGTCAGGGAAACTAAGAGCAAAATGTGCTCCACTAATGCACCTCCAAAAAGGGCTGATGAGGCGAACACTAACCTGGTCTGATCTTGACCAGAGGTAAAGGAAATGCCTTCAAATAGCCAGTGAGAAGGCGCTGTCTGGAGAGCGTGCTGCCTGTGGCTGAGTCACTGTTGCATGGCCACTGGACACAATAGGTCTTTCTCCCTCTCATCCACATGGGCAGGAGGGTAAAAAGTGCTCAGGACAAGGTGCGGTTAGATCTTAGCATGGCACCTCTGACGGACTGACAAAGCGGACAGCTCGCTGACATGCTTGGCAGATGTAAGAGCCAAAGGTGGAGTGGTCTTGATGGAAAGCCAATATAAGGAGGTCTGGTCCTGGTTTAGAGTAGACATCGAGGCCTAATCCCATCGCGGCGATAAGGCACACGTAATGGGCTTTATTGACTTGCTTCCTGCAGGAAGCTCTTTAAAAGAGGGTCGCTGATTAATGGTTTATCATCGAAGCCCTTGTGACAAGCAGAGATGGCTTGAACATAGACCTTCACAGTAGAGAAGCAACTGGAGATAAGCAATCATTTCTGCAACGTGGGCCTCTCTTCAGCATATATACAGTGGTAGTGGAAGGTGGTGACCAATGGGTCAGCTCTTTTTCTATGATTGCAAAGCCTAGCAGAGTAAGTCAACTGTCTGGCATGCGTTATCTTTAAGCGCCTTGGGTCTCCTGAAAGGCACTATATAAATCTAAGATATTATTATTATTATTATTATTATTATTATTATTATTATTATTATTATTATTATTATTATTATTATCTCACCCCTTCCTCTGACACAGAACCAGAATGTCTTCCAGGTAGATGTCCCGGTGGCATAACTGTTCCAAGGACATCTCCAAACACTGGAGAACGTATTGCCAATATCCAAATGGCATTATCTGTACTTGTAAGCCATCCCCTGGAAGTTGAAGGGAAGAAACTTCCTGTGGGGGCGGAAATAGGCACGTGAAAGTAAGGTCTTTCAAGTATATAGACGTGAACCAATCTGCCGGCACGACAGAACGCAGCAGCTTCCTGACTGTGAGCGTTCTGAATGCCCTCACTGCAATCCGTTTGATTGAGCGAGGCAAAGGTCCAGGATCTGTCTCATCCCTCCCGTTTTCTTGGGAGCCAAGGAATAATGGGAGTATACACCCTTCGTCGTCTCCTGTGGAGGGACGAAGGCGATGACCTTCTTTGATAACAGCTACTGTAATTCGGCGGACAATGGCGGCTGTCTTTGTCTGGTCTGGTGATAACACAGTCTGTTTCACTCAACAGAGGGTAAGGGCTCTCGAATAGCAAGCTGTGACCTATCCTATTAAAGATATGTCTAACCACGGTGCTAGGCCGCATAGATCTCACCATGCTGTGTAATGTTCCGAAGGCGAGCCACACTGTGTTAAACATTGAATTGGTCGCCCCATGGATTCTACCGCTGTCTGCCCGGACTGAAGTGGTACGACTTATGGGAGGGCTGTGTGTAAAGGGAGGGAACAGCACCTTGCTGGCCTGGAGGCCTGTGAGGAGGAGACACTGGGGAACTCAGAACGCAGTGCCTCTCTGGAGGCATGGGTGTCAACCGTGTTGGATGAATAATGTGCTGTCGCCAGACTGGTTGAGGGAATTCACCATGCTGACGGTGACAGTGTGGACGTCTTTGAAGCCTTCATCTTGGGATGAGGGGTTAGGTTAGGCCCCTCATCTTTCAAGGGGACAGGGCCAGAGTGACACTTGGGGCTGAATGTCTTTCCAACTGGCCAACAAGAAAGATCTGATCTCGGCCACTTGAGCTACTGTAGACAGGGAGGGGGGTGAAGATAAGGGGATTTCTGATAGAGTCACCCACCATACTGTCAGGCTCGGGCAGAGCAGGGACACTGGAAAGGGAATCCCCTTCACTGCCAACGTAGCCCTGATCAGCTCTGGTAAGTCAGCTTGCTGCTGTCTCTTCTTTGGCTGCACAGCGGAGAGGCAGAGGAAGCTACAGAGCCGGTGGAGTCAGCAATGTCGTCTCGCTCCTCCTGGATAGTAACAGGAGCCAAGGCAACGGAGGCAGGGGGGGGGGTCAGTGATGTCGTAACAGGAGCCAAGGCACCGGAGGCAGAGGGGGGAGGCGGGGCCACAGTCATCCTCATCAGAGTACAGGAGACCGGGCAGATGGCCAAGGACATTCTGGATCTCCTGGTGCACGATGTGGGAGTGGGAGGTGCCTCGCTACCTTCTCGCCCCCTGAACAAGACAGCGCAGCAGCGTGGGGATCACCTAAGCACACCAGGCAGCAGAGACCGAGATCAGGAGGACCATCGGACAGGAAGCAGAAGCATATACAGACCCTGGAAAAAAGCTGTTGGGACATCTCTACATCGCTCTTCATTACCTTGAAGTCACCATTGAACAAGAAGCATTGTGTGTGGTGCAAACCAATGTAGTGCAGCAGGGTGGTGCTGGGTAATAGCAAGTGAAGGGTGGGGGTGCTTGTAGGCGATTGGTGGAGTGTCAAATTCTTTCAGCATGAGCGCGTATGCACACAGACCATCCAATAGGCAAAGCAGGATGGGAACAAGTGAATTATCTCTGTTGTATTACTATTACTTGAGATCATTTGCCAGTATTCTTCTGACTCCAGATATGGGATGGTGTTAGATTTAGATACATTTAGTGATGGGACTCCCTCCCTGACTATGCAACAGTACAAGTGACATCACCTGATTCATCACAACACACCTTTCGGACAAGCCCTCACCAGTGTTTCTGTGACTATTATACATGGCAGAGTTACTATAAAGTAACTGACAACATCCAGCATAGATATGAATTCTTTACATTCCCGCTTATTTTAGGTATGTGTTCATAGGTCTATATTTCCTACATTGTATCACGATCCAGGTTGTTTCTGTTGTAGCGCTCTCAGCTTGAACTCATCTTCATGAGTTTGTATGCCTCAACTCCCATACAGCCAGACTTTATTTGAGCTTTTATTTTGGGGGTGTATAACAATATCTATCAATTTAACCATTTTTGCAGTGAAATATTTGTATGTACAAGAATCAATTTAATATATGGGAGGCCATAGAGATGAGGAACAATATTGCTGTGTTTTGTCCTACCTCCGGTAAAGGTATCTCAAAAACGAAACCCTTTTTGACAGTTTGTCACTAGGGTGGACTGCTCCTATAGGTGATTAGTGCATGTGGAATTATTTTACCATGAGCGCGTATGCACACAGAACATCCAATATGCAAAGCAAGCTAGTAAGCTAGCCTACCAAATATACGCCTACCAAATATAGGCCTACCAAGAGAGAGAATGTGGGAAATAACAGGTTAGTGTCCAGAATCCAGAACTGGAACGACATTTGTAGATGTATTTTTAGGTGATGGGAGTGGTTAAAGGAATATTTCACATTCCTTTACTTGTCAAAAATCAACAGTCTTACGTCTATCTAAAGTCATCTACAAGTAAGCTAGAGTAGTGACCACTGCTGTCCCTGTCGTCTGCTGTCAACGTCACCATTCCTCTTAGGTGTCAGGCACCTCTTTCACTTCCATTCATTTTGGGGACCTAGTCTAAATATTATACTTTCAAGTTTCAAGTTTCTTTAATAGTTGTCATACAGAAGTACAGAATACTTTTATACAAAATGCTTCTTACTGTTACGCTCCAGAGACTGTGCAAGACAAGATAAGTATGAAATAAAATAACATAGTATAGCATGTAAATTAGAAGTAAAAAAAAATGAGGTCACAGTGTTCAGTTTAGACATATGTACAATGTTAGATGCACAATAGACGTAACTGAGTTACCATATAATATACAATACTGTGCAGTGTACTAATATACAATACTATATAGTGCAAGGCAGAAATGGGATGAGGTGCAATTTAGGTACAATTTACAGTAGGTGTACGAGTTGTAGTGCAAATCCTTTATCAATATCCTTTATTCAGATTCAGATTCAGAGTATTTATTTGCCACATGGAATCATACAATCAGAGTTTCTTCATTACACAATCATAATTATCATTCCATGGACAAAAGGAGCAGGAAGAAGAATAAATCTTATAGTTACCTGCCCCTTATTCTTCTGAGGTATAATCAAATTACTGCTGTGCAGATTTCAATAAAACAGACAATTCTGAGTCAAGGGTACACGTTTGTTATGGCATTTTATCTTCAAAAGTGTCTTCAAAGGTTTATCTCCTTTGAAAAATAAAAGCAGATCCGGTCAATTTGTTTGTATGTTGTTGACGATAGGTGTGGTCGCTAGCTTACTTGTAGTTTAGATAGAGGTAAGACTGCAGATTTTTTACAAGTACTACTAAAGTGAAATATGCCTTTAAGGCTAGGGTTACGGTAAGATAACTTTTTAGGTGAAAATTACAAGTTACTACGACTTTGCAGCTAACATTCGGTCAAAAAGTGACAATTCCCATGGATATATAAAAAGGAGGGGAGTATATTATTTGGGGAGGTGCCAGTATTATGTTTATTCAATAATATTCTTGCTGATAATGGCTTGGGCAAATTAGAGAGAACCGAGAGGAGATTGGTGTACAGCAGGTACTGTGGGCTTATTTCATAAATGTCCACCCACCCACCCACCCAACCCCCTCCTAATGTACAGTTTCTTCCCCCTCGAATGTATATATTTTCTTTTAGGATCTCTGTCTCTTAAACAGTAGCCTACTGTATATTTGTATGTCGTGTATGTCATACATTTTAAGTAGAAAAAGGGTAACCACTGCGCTCAGACAGGTGCATAGTCCAACATTAATTAAGTTACAAAAAATGGAGTAGGGACCGCACTTGAGGAAAATCGTTGTTTTAATTTTAATATGCACAAGTTGTATAACGCACAAAACGCTGTCAGCCATCCGGCACACTGATGAAGACCGGATGGCTGAAAGCGTTTTGTGCGTTATACAACTTGTGCATATACAAATGAAAACAATGATTTTCCTCGAGTGCGGTCCCTATACTCCATTTTGTGTATGTCATAAATGTAGAATAAAGCAGGAAGCTGGACCAGCACTCTCAGGTTTCGAAAATGTTAATTGCAGCCTGCCGGATACAGACATGTTTCAGAACAAGTGTTCCTTCTTCAGTGTTGATGGCTAGCAGTATTAGATTGGAAAAATGGTGGCTATATACAAGGTGGGCATGAAGTGACATCAAAAACAGGTGTGCCTGGGATTACTGGTCAACTTTGACCCTAGGAAGGACATTATAGTATGCAGTCAATTCTTAAATACAAAAATGACCAGAAACAAAATACATCTTACCCATAGCTACTAGGGCTAAATAAATGAGCCCATTGCAATATTTGCAAAACGAAAATTCTCTTAAGAGCAGCATAAACAGAAGAAAACATTTCCTCATTTGTAAAAACAATGATAATAATAATAATAATAATAATAATAATAATAATAATAATAATAATAATAATAATAATAATAATAATAATAATAATAATAATAATAATAATAATAATAATAATAATAATAATAATAATAATAATAATAATAATAATAATAATAATGAAATCATAATGATGATGGTAAAAGTCACTTATAGGAAATTGATTGATTGATTGATTGAAAAGTTTATTAACAGATTGCAGAATGGGTACAGTACAGTACAGCTCAATTCATACAATTGTTAAGGGGATGCAGACCACTACATTGGAGGTGGGGGGGGGGGGGGGGGTTGAGTAGGGGGTGGGTGGGGGACACTGTACACTGTACATTGGAATACTGACAACGCCATACATGGTCATTTACTGTACAACTGGGTTAGGACATCTGTAAGGGTCCAGTTTCGAATTGCAGTCTCCCGTAGGTGTTCTTTGAGAGTGTTTTTGAAAGTGGGTAGTGATTCACATTCCTTTACAGCTTTGGGTAGGGCGTTCCACATTGATGTGGCATAATTGCGAAACGTGTTTAGTCCCTTGTTTGAGCCGAATCTGGGTTTAACATGATTTGTGGAGCTCCCTCTGGTGTTGTGATCGTGGTATTCACTGACCTTTGGGAAGTATTTTGACATGTACATGGGTACCTTGGTCGTGTAGTGTATCTTGTAGACCAGGCCCATTGCAAGTTGCTGTACTCTGTCGTCTACTCTAAGCCATCCTAGGTTGTCAAAATGGGCAGGGGTGAGGTGGGTTCTAGGAGTCAGGTCAAGCAGTAGTCTGACTAGTTTGTTTTGAGATGTTTGCAATTTGGTTTTTAGTGCCTTTGAGGTGCTTTGGTACCATGAGGTGCAAGCATAGTCGTAGTACCCTTGAATGAGTGCTCCTGCCAGAGTCTTCAGGGTATTTTTGTTTACCAGAGAGGAGATCCGGTACAAGAATCGAGTTCATTGGTTGACTTTTTTTTATTACATTGGATGCCATTTTGTCACAGGAAAGATTAGCCTCTAGTCTAGGATGGAACCCAGGTAGGTAATTTCATCTTTCCTTACCTTGTGACAATATTGTCACCCACTGTAACTAAGAAGCCGTCGGTCTTGCTGAGTTTCTTATTAGGTTAACACGTTCTCTTCATTCATTCCCAATGGATATAATAACATTTACGTTGCAATAGCAGCTTATGCCTGTCACCCCCTCTAGAGGGCCTGTTGACTAACTCGAGTCCCATGTATTTCAGATCGTTGACCGCATGTTTGCATTTAGAAAAATGTCTAGCTACAGATGACTTGACATCTGAATTTCTGACTGAACATTTATGCTCTAGTTGTTTTACCCACATAAGAAAAATTACACAGACATTTCAGCAGATACACCAGATTTGAGGAATTACAAGTAATGCACCCTTTAACAGGTATGCGCTTGCACGTTTTTGGGTGTGTATAGAATTTATCTTTAATCATGCCTTGGCATTGTACACAGGCCTGACAGGGGAAATTACCATGAAGGATGTTGGACATAAAATGTGTGGGTTTCCTTATGGGAAAATCAGTTTTGACTAAAAGATTAGAGAGGTTCGCTTGTCGTTTATAAAAATAATTAGGCGAGTGCTGAAACGCTGCCCCAGTAAGGGGATCGGACTGAAGAATGTGCCAATATTTATTTATATGTCATAAATGTCATGATATATATCTGTATATCTGTATGTCATGTATGTCATAAATGTCATGATATATATCTGTATATCTGTATGTCATGTGATGTATGTCATAAATGCCATGATGAATTGAAAATGGGGGACCCTGATGTAAACAAGACGAAAGTCTTTCTGGTCTGCATCCCCTCAACAATTGTGTGTATTGAGCCGTACTGTATTGTACCCATTCTGCAATCTGTTCATAAAATGTCCAATCAATCAATCAATCAATCAATCAATCAATCAATCAATCAATCAATCAATCAATCAATCAATCACTGTAGTGAAAAGTTAGTTTGATAATGTTATCAGGCATGGTCATGGTCATAGTCTTCGGCGTGTGTTATTTATATCTGTTTGTTTTGTTGTAGTTTGTGAACAAACGCCACCTATAATAACCCCTGTTTATTCTCCAAGTGGTTTTCCCCCAAAAAAGAGGCGTGACGATTACAGATGACGGTGCGGATGACGCCATGCCGGTGGAACGCATAAGGGCGTGTTTACACTATTTAAACCAGTTGCTCTGGCTGCTCTGCCCGTGTTGAACAGACTCAGTTCTTACCTGTGTATCCTAAAGGAAAGTCGCACTGCACGCATCAGGTAAAAATCATTCTAAATCATTTCCATCGCATCTGCCTTCTTCAGTTGTTAATCTATATTCTATGCGAAAATAAAGCATTTTAATGACATGTATAAAGTCATTCATTGTTCATAAATTTATAGCGGGAAATGGTCAAATATATATGGGGCTATAATCGATTCCGTTAAAATTGTATCTTTTTTCGAGTTTGACATCCGTCTGCAATCGAGCAGTGTTTGGTGCAGAAGGGAGTGCGTGTCGAAAGTGTCTCCTCTGTCCGCAGCTGCATTCCACTGGATGCAGGGCCGTTTCACTGCTATATAGTTATCACTTCACAACTGTTCATTATCGCCATATGAGAAAAGGAAACTAAGTGACTGTTTTAATCTGGTCAATCTTTTTGTGTGTAATTTCTTGCTGTTGAAATGACCACGCACTTTCCTCTAAACCAAGCTGCGTAGTCTTCTTGTGAAATGCGCTCTCTCTCCTGGTTGGGAATGTTATGTGGATTTGGGCTGAACTTCATAGCTATTTTTGCCTCCATTACTTTTAGTTGTGGGGAAAAAATGACTGCTATAATTCATCAGACGCATGTCGCCGCCATTGTTATTAGGATTGTTCTGTATTTTGGTAGGAAAATCGGTAGCACATCCTCTAAACTTTTTCTCTGGACAAAAAGTCTAGGTTTTTAATTTCTTTTTTTCTTCCATTTTTGGCTTTGTTTTACAGAGCCGTGTGCGCATGCGCGCGCCATGTTCCACAACAATAGTTCTACAACACTTGTTCCCTCTATAAACTCTGGTCACCTCTTTGGATGCTTATGTGAAATGCTATGGGTGGGTGTTGTGTTCCCAGTGACACTCCAAAAGCCTTGTCTGTTTAGGGGAGGTGGGGCTTGGTTTTACCTGCATGGACATGCACTGTGTAGATAGCATCTCGGATGATGAAATTATGTTTCTCTTTGTGCTTATATTCTTCCATAATTCCATCCCTGTTTATATACATATTTACACTATTAGTCTTTCTGTGTCTCTTCTCTCTCTCTCCTCTCCATTAGCAATCATCCAAAATGCCAGCAACAAACCCAATCGGTCAGGAAGTGAAGGGCTATGACAAGAAACAGCTAAAGAAGGCTTCCACGGAAGAGAGGAACACCCTCCCCTCCCAGGAGTGTACGTAGGCCTATTTTTACCCGTGGGAGTGTAATTTCCTGGGAAAAAATTTGTTATCCAGTAGTGCTGCCCCACCCTTTTCTGTTGAGCATAGCTAAACACCTCCCACTCATTCTACTAGGAGGAAGGAGGAGTCTGCGAACACCACAAAGCCCAGATAAATGACTGATTAACAGGAGGGCTGCTACTGATACGCGCCCAACAGCCTGATGGGCAGGAAGGCAAACGCATTTCCCCTGCACATCCGCCTGTACCCTCCACCACACAGTATCTTACCACTGTCCAGTTGTCTGTCACTTAAGTTTGCAGTGCGCAAAGCAGAGCCACTGTACTCTTCTACACGGTACCGTCGTAAATCGGCTGTTTTTTTTAAACGAGTTACATGAAGTGCCTCGACTGGAGAACAGCTCTAGGCCTCTTCAGTCTGGATTAGAAGGTGTTGCTCCTCGCCCATGCGATCCTTTATCGGCTTAATGAGGAGCAACCGGCCAGCAGTCGCTGGCTGTCATAGTGAACCAGAGGATAACGGAGGAGTTGGTTGTTGGGAGAAATGTCCTCCGTCCAGATATGGTTGTGACATGAATTGGTGGAATGGCGAGGGGGAGAGTTTGTCGCTTGATCTTCTCCCTCCAGAGACGGGAGGACTCCTGCTCTCTCTCTCTCCCCTGGCATGCAGTGCTTGGGAGAGCACCCTGTGTCACTACAGTGCTGCTGGAGCATGCTGGGCTCATTAGGAGTCCTGAGACCCAACCCCCCTCTAAATGATATTATACTGCAGTGCAGGGAGGAACCAAACTCTTTGGGAGGAACTAAAGAAGTTAAAGCCCCAAGTTTTTTTTTGGTTCTCCACATCAATGTAAATTCTTCGAGTTGGAAACGTATGAATTTGAGAACGTGTCTTTCTTATTTATGGTGGTGGGGCTACCCTTTGTTTGGATCACTGAATGGGCCATTAAGACCCTAGTTGAGCTGAACCTAGCCTTTTTTACTGTGCCGTTTTAGGTGCAACAACATAACTTGTTTTATTGCAAACATATCGATCTTTGATCAAGGTCATGTTCCAAATTGATCTCCGTTCCCAAGCCAGAGGCCGAACGGCTTTAGTTTGTATGTAATGGATTCATAGCTAGGAAACTATACGCTGAAGCCAGACATTGATCGACCATAAGCATTCCAGTCCTCTCTTAGCTCATTCTCTAATTCAGAATTGCAAGAGACATTAACCTTTGAATGGAAATTCTGATGGATTCAGAACCAATCCATATCGGCTGCACGGTCAAATTATACTCCATTTTCGCATACCTCATGATGTTATTATTCGACATGGCAGCTATAAGTGTATTTTAAAGCCGGTCTGGATTGGAGAAAGTATTGTTTTAACACCAGTGGTTACACACACGCTATGGAATTTTTAGTTACTGGTGAACTGCATACTTGACAGTTCAAATTTATTTATGGGAATCATCATAACTCCCACACACACGCACCATATTGATCTAGCCACATCCAGCTGCTTTATGTCAAATTTGATTCTTTGGAATGAGGACCATAGACGCAACCACACTGTTGTTTTCTAATGGGATTGATTGATTGATCATTTTATTAACAGATTATGGGTACAGTACAGCTCAATACACACAATTGTTAAGGGTATGCAGACCAGAGAGAGACTTTCATCTTCTTTACATCAGGGTCCCCCATTTTCTTCATCATGCATGTATTTATTTTGTATTTTAAAGTGTTTAGGTTATAAATCACACGCTATAAATAAATGTATCTTCTCTCGTTCAGTGCTGGATCAGGTGAAGAAGGTGGAAGAAGAAACCCAACAGGTTCTTATGCCTAACCCATTTTTGTTTTGTTTGTCGTGTGTGTTTGCCATGTTCCAGGCTAATGGACCTGCATAATGAACACCAAGTCAGTCCTACTTTGAACAAAGTAGTCTTAAAGGAACACGCCAACATTTTGGGAAATTAGCTTAGTCTTCTCGAGAGAGAAGAAGATATAGATACCACTTTCCTCTCTGTGTTCAGTAGAAGGCCATCTGGCTGCATGTTAGCCTAGCTTAGCACAATGAAGGGAAGCTGACATGGGTCGGTTAGCCTTCGGGAAAGGTGTTAGTTGGACAATGCCTAGGCTAACCGGCCATGTCTGCTTCCTTCATTGTGCTAAGCTAGGCTAACGTGCAGCCAGATGGCTTTCTACTGAATGCACAGAGGAAACTGGTATCTATCTTGTCTCTCTTTGGAGAAGACTATAAACTAATTTCCCAAAATGTTGGTGTGTTTTTAACAACATGCTTCCTACTTTGGTCTGTAGATTGAATGCCTGTTACTCAGTCTAGAACACCACAGCTCTTTGTTCTCCCTTGTGAGAATGTGAGTCACCATTGTAAAAAAAAGAATTTGTCTCGAGGTAGCCTTTGCATTGGCTTCCTCTCTCGAGTCAACTAACTGGAGAGAGCGAATGTTTATGGAGAGAGGGAATGTTTATCAAATTCACAACACTTCCATTTCTACTAAAAAATAGTTGTTTGGTTAGCCAAGTGAGTGATGTAAACTTAAAAAATGTTATAGTCACTCTTATTTTGTTGATTAAACTGCTATTTTGAGTTCAACGAATAAAAGCAGATGCAAACTGTTACTTAGTTGAGGCTGAAGTTATGATATTTCTTCTACAGTGAGTGGGTGTTGTTTCCATTGACTGCACTAGACATGTCCTGTTGGTGACCTGCAGCGGGTATTTCCCAGAACGTCCCGAATTCTCAATCTGTCAGACCTCGCCCCTAATCCTAGCCGCTGAGAACTGGTTCATGTTTTTAGTTTTATGAGCTTAGCGCCACTTTATTTAAGACCATAAGATGATTCAGAACGGCATAGGCCTCCTTTTTGCAAGGCAAACGTATGTGTAAAGTTTGGTGGAAATTGGGACGGTGCATTTACAAGTAACTATTCATTTCCTGTTTACCAGGCAATCTTCTGAAATTGCTGATGGTTCTGATTTTAATCTGGCACAGTTGAAGGTTTTACTCCCCAGATTCCATATGGCAAGTTTGGTAAATCAGGCTGCAGGCTAAGGAGAGTAGGGGGAAATTATGTTTTCAATAATTCCAGATGGTGGAAATTCTAATATGGTGGATTTATGGCAAAGTTGTGACATGAGGAGACTCATCACTGGATGCCAGTTTCATGACTATGGCTTCTTCCTTAACACTTTGATTGCCAGCGTGGCGTGCACTATTTATCGTTATGCCACCACCCACTTCAATGATGGCGCTCTAAACGCATAATCTATGTCTTAAATTATGGCTGTCTAATCTGCCCGTCGCTTATCAATGACTTGTTTGCAGTCAACTTTGTCTAAACGGATTGTTTTTTTAATCTGTTCATTTCCGTTTTATAGCATTTTGAAAAGCCCTCGTTTTCTTAAGTTTCAGGAAAATATATAGATTCAGTGATGAAGGGCATTTACTGGAATATTCTGTAATACACAATGTCATTTTTCGGCCTAATTTATAAACGCTAGATTAGTCACACACATGGGGCAAACGCTGATATATAGGTGAAAACCGATCCGATTACCCCAAGACTGGTAAAATAAATTGCTTGCCTCAGATCAGATGTTTTCTCCAAAAAGATTATTCCAATTCCTGATCGCCATTCCAAATATCAATCGCATTTATTGATTCAGCGCTGGGTACTGAAATATGTATTCCACGTTGTTTTGCGGCTCGGCAATCACTTCGATCCTTCAGTTGGCTTGACGGAAAAGTAAAATGAGGAAACTGGACCCCCCCCCCCCCCCATCCGTCTAATCCAATGGGGTGCAGTACCACGGGGAGAGACGATAGGGGGCGGTATTTTCCCAATGGAGCTCAGAGAGTCTGCAGCACTAGCGTGAGGCTTGATTGATGAAATATGAATTAAAATCGCGAATTAAAAAAAATACGACAAACAAACGCTATATAGCGTTGCTGGCATTCAACTGGCGGCATGAACTAACGACAAAGCGTCCGTGGCACTCAACGTGTTAAGGGTCATGAATTTGCACAATAAATTAGAAAAGATTCAAACAAGGTGTTTAAGTTTGGCCTGATGGTGGCGCTAGAGGAAAAGATAATGGCGTCAATGGAGTTTACTGAATGCACAGCAAATTTGACAATATTTGAATGAAGGCTATTTTTGAGTCATCACTTTCACCGTTCACATGTAGGATATGAACGTCTGGCCTGATGGTGGTGCTGGAGGAAATGTCATGGGGTCACCAAAATCAATAGGGTTCATCCCCCTGAAAGACTTGTCTGTGTTGCAGTGTCTCTGTTTTAAGTGATGAGACTTAGTTTTACCTGCATGAAGGTTGTACGATAGCATCTCGGATGACTAGATTTATTTATTCGTCAAAACGAGTCTCTGCACTCTTTTGCATACATGATTCCCCCCTTACAGTTCCCATCCCTTCCTTTATTCATTCATTATTAGGATGTCAAAGCCGGAGTGAAGGATTTTAAAAAGGATTCACTAAAGACTGTCAAAACGGAAGAAAAGAACAGTCTCCCCACCAAAGAGCGTATGTATTTTAACAATCACTCTCCACATGTTTTTGAAATGTTGTATATTTAATAACAATTGGCATTGTTTTTCCATAAAATGTTCAATAAACGACTGAATATGGCTTGGCAGCATCCCTACATCTTGATTTATGAACACTCCTCCCCCTAACCTCTTCCTCCAAGCTGGTTAAACTATACACAATCTTATTATATGGATATTATCAACTTATAATATGAGTTTCATGTTGGCATTTCCTGGATGACTGTGACCAGCTGGGCAATTGCGACCATGATGGGTTCCCAAGATTAGTTGCGTCACACTGGCAGCCCAGATTTAAGGAAGTACAGAGAAGTCCCACCCCCCCCCCCCCCCCCCCCCCCCCCTTTCAGTGGAAGAATGTGAAAAGGCCTCTGGTGACGAGTTCTGCACAAATAACAATCAGTGTAGTCAGTCATGCCTCCAAGAGGAGTTGACTGAAGAAAGTGGAGGGGAACCTTTTAAACCCATCTCGCCGAAAAATCCCCTCTAGAGAATGAAAACATGTCTCTTATTCTTGGTGGCGACTCATTTGTTTACATTTGGATCACTGAATAGGCCTTTAATGAATTAAGCATTCCATCCCTCTCATAGCTGAAACTGTGCCAAGAGGTATTGTTAATCGCTGGACACCATTGACCCTTGAATGGAAGTGCCATCTGCCAGAACCGTTTGTTCCATCTGCTGCACGGTCAAATTATACTCGCCACATTGAGCCTTATTGTTCTATACGCAGCAGCTATGAGCTTATTTTCAAGCTCATGGGATAGAAGGACAAAGTATTACGCCAACGGTTCCATTCACACTTGAGGGCATTTGAGATGCAGGTGAACTGCATATGGATGAAATGCATATCATTCACTTGACTGTTCAAATGAATGTATGGGAATCACCATAACTCCTCCCCATACACGCACACATCCTCAAGTCACATCCATCTGCTATATAGGATTAAAAAAAAAAAAAAAACTAGGTCCTCAATGACTCATTATTATTTTCTGATGCGGAGCTTAACATTTTTTTGTATTGAAAAGGTGTTTGTTCTAAATCACATCCTCATCTGTTGTCTTTCCTTCAGTGCTGGACCAGGTGAAGAAGGTAGAAGAGGAACAGGTAACTACTTTTGTTTTTAGTTTGTCACAGAGGTGCGTGTCTGTTTGTCATATTCCAGATAAAACATAGAACAGAGTTGTGAAATGTGAGTGCTGTGCACTGTTAAAATAAATAAACATGTCATAAATCCTCTTAAGTTGTTTAAACTTTGAATCTTTCAGCAACTTTGCTTTGGCTTGGCAGTCGGTGTTGTTACCATTGACCAGGGGTGCAAAGTACTTGAGTAATTGTACTTTGTTACAATACTTAAGTACTGTTTTTGGGGATTTGTACTTTACTCAAGTAGTATTAGGTTTGTATAATTGTACTTTTACTCAATTACATTTCAGAGTGGAAAACATACTTTTTACTCCTTACATTTAAAATGCAGACCTACAAAGTACAAATCTCGCAGGTCCAACTGTTTTAATATATTTGTATATATATTTGTATATATATACAGCCAATCAAATCCCCATCAATGGAAAATGAACCCGCCCATACCCATGTTAGAAAGTGGGGATCTTTGATTAAACACCTGCCATCAGAAGAATAGACTGTCAGAACAAGTTTTACTCTAACTTTTTAGTACAGAGTACATTTAAAAGTAGAAACCTTTTGACAAAGTGTTTTAGCCCGATACTCTGACTTTTACTTGAGTAAGATTTTGAGATTTCTGGGTACTTTTTACACCCCTGCCATTGACTGAACTAGATTGACTGTGCTGTTGGTGACCTGCAGCAGGTATTTCCCAGAACGTCCCGAATCCTCAATCCACCTTTTGACCATGCCCCTAATCCTAGCCGCTGACAACTAGTTTTTAGTTTTATGAGCATAGCGCCACTAAGGCTATTCAGAACTTCACAGCCCTCCTTGCTATTGCAAAGCAAACATATTTGTCAGGTTTGGTGGAAATTTGACGGCGCATTCACAAGTAATATAATTTCCTGTTTACCAGGCAATTTTCTGAAATTGCTGATTGTCCTGATTTGGATCTGGTGGTCATATGGGTTGGCCTATCAATTATCTAAATGACACCGTTGAAGATGTTGGTCCTTAGATACCACATGGCAAGTTTGGTAAACTAAAATGAAGAAATCTGGTGAACAGGGTAGGGGTGGGGGGGGGAAGTATTTTTGCAATAATTCAAGATGGTGGAAATTCTAATATGGTGGACTTCATAGGTCCTTTATGGCAAAGTTGTTACATGAGGAGTAGACTCATCTCTGGATACCAGTTTCATGACTGTGGCACAGTACATTAGAATGGATTCGAACAAAACGTATTCGAGATGCACTAAATCTAAAATTGAGAGTTTGGCCTTTTCCACCAAATCAATGGCGTTTACTGAATGCACCGCAAATTTGACGATATTTGAATGAAGGCTATTTGAGTCATCACGTTCACATGTCGGATATGAAGTCTGGCCTGATGGTAGTGCTGCAGCTAAGGTCACAGGGTCACCAAAATTGGTAGGCTTCTTCCTACGGGTCATGAATGTGCACAGCAAATTGGAAAATATTTGAATGAAAGGTATTCAAGATGCACCAATTTGAGAATTGATGACCTGATGGTGGCACTAGACAGAGCTACGGTCATGGGCTCACCCAAATCAATAGTGCTCATCCTCTAGGGCAGTGGTTCTCAAACTTTTTACACCAAGTACCACCTGAGAACGTAGCTGGCTCTCCAAGTACCACCATATGACCGGCGTTAAAATACAGTCTATTCAGCTATGCACAGTTCACGCAGGAGGCAAATGTATTCCTAATACCATTATTTATTGTTAACTTTTGTCAGACACAGCCACAATGTACAAAGGGATAGCACTGGAACTAGCAAACGCTTCCACACAACTCATACAATGCAAGGGGCATTGAGAACACAATAACTAACATTCTCACATAGCAAGTGAGAAAATTAAGAACAACTGTATTTCAGCAAATGTACTTAATTCTCTCTCTCTCTCACACACAGCAAGCAATTGTCCGTCATTCTCTCTCACACTCTCTCTCACACACACACACACACACACACACACACTTATTTTGTTACAAAAACTTAATTTCCTGCATTCTGGTGCAGGAATTTTTGAATTTTTACCCTTTAAATGCCAGTGTTTGTGATGGGCATCACAAATTATTGTTAAAAAAAACACACAAAGTAAAATATTTACAATATATCAAATGCAAAGTACATTTTTCTGGGGGGGATTATTACAGGCTAGGCATGTGTCAATGATTAGCAGCAACACATATTTTGATGGATTTTTTGTAATGTCAGATTTAACACCAACTCTTTTCAGAAAAGTGGGAGTATTTAATTTTTTATCTGACATTACAAGAAATCTAAAAATAAATGGTTATGATCAGGGCTGAAGTTCAATTAAAGATTTATGACTGTTTAGACTGCATTACTCTCTGTCACAGTGATCTCCTGGTTGTTCCCCACTTAGATTATCTAACTATCGCGCTGCCGCAACCAGAAACACTGGCCTGGCCTGCTTCTAAGTTCAGTGGCCTGACTGCAAAAAAAAGCTTTTTTGGAAATGTTTTCAAGTACCACTAGTGGTACGCGTACCACAGTTTGAGAACCACTGCTCTAGGGGTCATAAATGTATACCGTGAATGTGAAAGATTGGAATCAAAGCTCTAAGAGTTGGGTGTTCATAATCAAAACATTTTATTTGTACTGATGGTGGCACTAGAGGCAAGGTCATGGGGTTATCGATGCGAAAAGTATGCTGCTGCGTCACGGTAAATCTGTAAAATCCCACCCACTCCATCGTTCTGGGATATGATTCAAAGACTTGTCTGTGTTGCAGTGTCGGGTTTGTTTGAGGTTTTATTTTTTTACCTGCATGCAGATTGTACGATACAGATTGTACAATACCATCTCGGAGGACAAATAATTTATTGGTCAACGAGTCTCTGCACTCTTTTGCCTACATGATTCCCCCCCTTCTCCCAATTCCCATCCCTGCTTTTTTTTCATTATTAGGAAGTCAAAGCGGAAGTGAAGGATTTCAAAAAGGACTCCCTAAAGACCGTCAAAACGGAAGAAAAGAACAGTCTCCCCACCAAAGAGGGTATGTGTTTTTATCACTAATCTTGTATATTGAATAACAATTAGTTTGGTATGGTTATCAACTTATAATGAAAGTTTCACGTTAGCAGCTAGCTTTTCTTGGACGGTGTGGCCATTATCGGTTCCCAGGATTATTTGAGTCACAACAGCGGCTCAGACTTTAAGGAAGTACAGAGAAGCTCCCCCTTTAGTGGGCTCTGGTGACGAGTTCTGCACAAATAACAATCTGTATAGTCTGGCATGCCTCCGAGAGTCAACAGTAGAAAATAAGCCTTTAAGGAATTAACACCCTAGGTGAGCTGAATCTAGTATTTTAATGTACAGTTTGTGCCTGACTTGGATGACTTTCATACAGTATCGTGTTCCAAATTGATCTCTATTCCCAAGCCAGAGGTAGACTGATTTTGAGATTTTATGTAATGGTTTCATAACTAGGAAATCATACTGTGAAGCCAAGACATTATATCATAAGCATTCCATCCCTCACATAGCCGGTTCTCTAGGAACACTTTTGACACCGTGCGGAGAGGTGTTGTTAATTACAGGAGACCATTGACCCGTGAATGGAAGTTCCATCTGCCAGGATAATTTTTTCCATCGGCTACACGTTCATTTGATGCATTATTGTTCTAGACACATCCAGCTGCTATGTGAGATTTTTGATTGTTTGGAATGAGGACCTTGTTCGACACATTGTTGTTTTCTGATTGGAGCTTATTGCTTTTTTGTATTGAAAGGGTGTTTCTGTTCTAAATCACACACTATAAGTTGATCCACATCTTTCTTTCAGTGCTGGACCAGGTGAAGAAGGTAGAAGAGGAACAGGTAACTACGTTTGTTTGTTCGTTTGTCTGTCACAGGTGTGTGTCTTTGCCCTATTCCAGGTGAAACATTGAACCAAGTTGTGAAAATGAGAATAAAAAACATAATACATTTTACAACCTAAATCCTTTTTTTAAGTTGTTGGAACATATATTTTCAAGTAACTTTGCATTGGCTTTTTATATATGTATATATATATATATTATTTTTTTAGTTGAGCAGACTTAACGAGAGTAAATTCTAAAGGAGACCTATTGTGAAATGGCCTTTTCCTGTGTTTGTTTTTACAGAGTGAGGGCTTGTCCCAACACTGAGAAAATGTTAAATATGTGCCTTTTTCTGCAGTTCAACTGACGAGAACCCTCCCTCTTGAAATGAGCCATTCAGAATTGCAGCCACAATTGCCATAGTTAGTAAGACCGTGTGCGCGCACACATGAAGAGATCTTTATAAATGCATGTGTAGAAGATGGCGGCTCGCTCGTAAATCTTCTCTTCTGCCTAAAGTTGAAAACTCATTTGACAAAATGTTTAACTGCAATATTGCTGGATCTGGAGCAATTTGATCTGCAACGTCTAGCCTGAAAGTTTTCTCAGAGTTGTCTTCTACGGTCGAGGCTGGTGCACCACTGCTAGATGCTGCGTGGGCGGCTCCCTGAGAACAGGACTGGGGTAGAGGGGTGTAGGCTGCTAGAATGAATAATCTGAGTTTATTCTTTCAGCTAAAAAGACTTGTTTAGGGGACCTCGAGTCTTAACTTGTTAAAGGACTGAAATATTTCCTTTAATTAGGGATGCTCGATATTGGCTTTTTTACCTATACCGATATTGTCCAACTCTTAATTTCCAATACAGATATATGCAGGGTTTACCCCCCCCAAAAATTTAATAATTTCAGGTTATTAACATTACATATCTCTTGTTGTGGAATTAACACAACATTATGCATACTTTTGACAATAAATAAAATCAGAATTTGTTCTTACTTGCTTGCCTGGGTAAATAAAGGTTATAGAAATGTAAAATAAAAAAAAATTAAACCGATATTTTCCGATATCACATTTGAATGCCTATATCGGCCGATAATATCGGACATCCCTACTTTTTTAATATAAAAATATCAAGTTAACTCTTACAAATAGTTTTTTTTAAGTTCAATCGACTAAGTGAGTGATGTAAACTTGAAATGTAATGTTCGCTTACACTCTTACTTGGTTGATTCTACTAAGAGCCAATGCAAACCGCTTACTTGAAAATAGTTGAGACAAGTGGGTGATTGTTTGTTTTACAATGTGTGGGTTAGGTGATTCATTTGACCTCTATTGCATAACCCTCCAGACTTGTCTGGGTCGCAGTGCCTCTGTGTAGGCGAGGCTGTGTTTTACCTGCATGGAGATTGCACATTGCACTGTAGATAAGTGTCGGGGTGACGACATTGGATTATTTGTTCAAGACGGTTCTCGCCACTCTTTCTTCATCATACCTGGTTCTAAAAATTGTTCCTTCCCCTCTCACACAATTCCCACACCCTGCTTTTATTGTTTTATTAGGAAATCAAAGAGGAAGTGAAGGGTTTCAAACGGGCATCGCTAAAGAACGTCAAGACGGCAGAAAAGAACAATCTCCCCACCAAAGAGGGTATGTATTTGATCAAGATCTCTTTACCGGTCTAGTGTTTGTCCTGCAAATGTGAATTTCTTATTTTTGGTGGTGGGGTTACAAATTTGTTTTATGTTTGGATCACTGAATAGGCCTTTATGGAGTTGATCACCCAAGGTGAGCTGATTCTAGTCTCTTCATGTACAGTCTGTACCAGACGTTTAGATGCAACAACATTACTTATTATTTTATTGCAAACAACTTGGATGCAGTATTGTTTCAAATTGATCTCCCAAGCCAGAGGTTGACCGATGTTTGGGTTTTATGTAATGTTTTTCATAATTAACCTTACTGTCATGCACTTGTCCTAATATACTAACCTACATTGTAGCACTCAACACTTTGATGCACATTGTTACTCAGCTGATGGGGTTGTACCCTTCCTGATGACTTGTTGTACAAAACTTGTAAGTCGCTTTGGATAACAGTGTCAGCTAAATGTAAATAACTAGGAAAACCATACTGTGACGCCAAGACATTATAGATTGACCATAAGCATTCCAGCCCTCGCATAGCTGATTCTCTAGGAACACTTTTGACACCGTGCCATGAGGTATTGTTAATTACAGGAGACCATTGATCCTTGAATGGAAGTTCTGCCAGATTATAAAGGTATAGTTGTGGATCCCCATCTGTCTCTTTTACCAATGATGTTAGTTGATTAACCAGTTCCTTCTCGGCACAATCCAAGGCTAGTTGGTCACACACGAATGCGAAGTCAATGCAAGCTGACTGATGACAACTGAAATCTGCCTCGTGTGCACTAGAGTAGATTTCCGTTGTCTTCAGTCGGCTTGTACACAGGAGCATGACCCTGTTGACATTGCATTTGTTTGTGGCTAATTAGCCAGAGGTGGTATGAGGAATGGCATGGATTGTGCCGAGAAAGGTACTCTACCGATCAACCACGCCATTGGTTTAGGTATAGGAAATAATAATCACAGCGCCAAACTCTGAAGTGGAACCATATGTTTTATCAGCTGCACGGTCATCATTTATGTGACTAGGAAGTCTGGTGTCTTTTCTGCTGCACACAGCAGCTATAATTCACATTCTTACTGTCTCATCCTCATACGAGTAGAGAGTGACTTTCTCTCAACCTTACAGCAGTAATGGCAATATAATTAACTAGGCGTGAAATGGCGGCATAAAAATAACATTAAAGTAGCAAAAAATGCAATACTTTATAAATATAGTACCATGATAATGGTGTGGCTATAGCGTGTAAGGTGCAGCAGATGTCTATACGAGCGTGCGTTTGATTGTTCGTGTGTAGTGGGCAGGTAGGTTAATGAGTCACTGCCTGGGGGGGGTGCAGGGCCTAGAGGCTTCGCTACCGTTTGCCGGATGGCATCAGCTGATCAACAATTTATTAGCTTATTTTACAGCCGGTTTGGATAGCGAGATAAACGCCAACGGTTTCACTCTCTCTAACTGTTCTAAGTTAAATCGCACATTCTCACTGAATATCTGTCTTTCTCTCACACTCAGATATTGCGCGGGAGAAGAAGGAAAAGTGCAAGACCAAATGAAGCGGAACGGCCACGATTCCCCCTCTCCTCCACACCTCTTCCACTGTGGAAATCTGTCCATCCCCTCTGATTCGGCTTCTATTTTTTATATCACTATGTTGGCGCGTACTCTAATGCTATGGGCGAAGGTCTGACCGTCCCACCGTTATTGCTGTTGCAGGGGTGTATTTGATTGTGCTTTTCCATGCGGCACTGAAAGGGATATACAAGATAAAGATCTGGCTGCGTGTTGGTTAAAAGAAAATCTGACCTCTAGCCAGAAAGGAGATTGCTGCCCTTAAGCACTTGGAGTCATGTTAATCTAAATATCATTTCTGGAAGAAAAAAAAGGGAGTGCAAACTGTGATTATGAATAAAGTTGACTTGTGTTAATGAATGTCTAAGATGACTTTCTGATTTTTTTTTTTACTTATCAGACAATTAGCCAAGAACCAACCTTCCCCTGTTTAGTTGAGGTACTTTATTTAGTGTCCTTTGATGTGACTGCTATGTATACATTACATACTGATTGAGGAGGTTGTGAGGCCCTGGGTTACTTTTAGAAAACGGTTTATATCAAGTCGCTAGAAGTTGGCCAGGTTTGACTTTAAAACAATTATTGGTTCCGAGATGACTTTTATATTCGCCTTCTGACTTGTGTACATGGGCTTGTTTGATGATACGTTTATTTACTCTTAACCATGGCTTCAAGGAGAATATATTATTACGGAAGAGGAACTTGGATGATGGGTTGTTTGTAGCTAGTAATTTTTACATACCTCTACTGTTCTCTGACTACCTCATCCGTTTTATAGATTGTTGGAGAGGATTACTTTTATACAGAAGATCTCTGCTAGAAATGCAAGGCGGACTGATCATCCCTTACTGTTAAAAATAGTCTCCCTCTAAATCAGTTTTGCAGATTAGCCAGAAAACAGGAACATGAGTAAAAAAAATACTACTTTCAACAAAGAGGATACATGGATTCTGTCCTGAATGCCACTAAAATAAAAGACTGATCATCTCTAAACCTACAGTGAAATCAAATGACTATATAATGTTTACAACTGAGGCGGCTACGTGGCGCAGTGGGCAAGGCGCTCGCAATGAATGCTGGAGACTAGGCTCGTGCCTCCTGTTCGAGCCCCACTCCACATTGCTTTCAGTTTAGCTGGTCGTCCACAGTAATACACATTGGCCGTATTACGGGGATGGAAACTGAAGGGTGGGGATCGGGCGTTGTGGACAGTGACTCCTACAGGTCGGTTGGTGCGCCTGCGCAGTAGAATCAAGAAGCGACGGGGTCGGGGCCCCTCCAAAGCCCAGACCCCCGACACTGAAAGATCGAGCCGCGCAGGTGAAAAAATGCGACGGCTGTTACCTCGAGTATCGGAGGGGACTCGTGCTATGTATAACTTAGTCCACATTGCAGCCGGCTTGTGGGAGGCAAGAAACGACGTTCAAAAGACGCGAGGGTTGAATTGGACGATATGAAAATTGGGATGGGAGAAAAATAGAAAATGGGAGAAAAAGTGGATAAAAAAAAAACAATGTTTACAACTGTATTCTAACGGTTCAGGATGGATAAAGGGAATAATTACAACACTGGCATACTTGAATCTGATTCGTCAACTCTATAATGTATTCAAAGAACAAGCTCATGATCTATAAAAGATGTGAGAACCTGAGAGACCAGCTGGTAGACATACTTACCTCCTTCAAGTCGGTACCAGGTGCTACTTTAGCACAAATCCCCAAGGGCAACCGCCGCTGTGGCTGTTGTAGTCATACTTATACTTGTAATTATACAATGCGTTGTCACCGCTTTGAACATCCTCACATGGGGGGAGAGATCCCTATGAAAGTAGTTATTTCATGTCGCACTTTAAGTCGGGTCGTTTTATCTTATTGCGTGCCCTTGTGGTAAGTCATACGCTGGAAACTATTTATTCAACAGCACTATTGAATACAAAAACATGAATTATCCAGTAGCGGCACATTTTGTTGACTTTAATCAACCCGACCCCCCCCACAGGGTAGACTACTGGAGCCACCATCTTCTGAGAACCCCGTCACCTTGTGGAGTGATTATAGATTATGACTTGGAAGTGTTTTCTGTAATATACTTATATGGGATATTTAGATTAAAGGGGAGCTACACCAGATTAAAAAATCCATACATGTTGTTCCTCTGGTCTAAGACTACAAAGAATATTAGTGAAAATGAGCAACTCCCAAATTCCCCTCAAACTTGTGATGTCATGAAGTATAAAGCCTGAAGCTGCGTAGCTTCAGTGTATATGGGTACATTTTGTTTCACAACTGAGAACACTACTATAGAATAAAGCTAATTTAGATCAAAAAGAAATGTCTCGTTCAACAAATAGAGTGAACTTGCCTATAGGCCATGGAATTGTTGCCCTTTAAGTTGTGATGTTCGTCTCTAGAGCCGTTTAACTTTTTCTGTATATCTATTCAAGTATATTCAGAAATAAAACAATTCTTGAATATACTTAACCAAAAAATGTAAAAAGCCTAGTATATGTGTTATGAGACATATTGGTTCTTGTCACTTTGTTTGAAGTGATTTGATTGGATGTAGTTCCTGTCATTGTTCTCATCCTAACGGTGGAACATGATTGTCCAATCGCGGATGTGCTACGTAACTAGGGTGTGTCCTACTTAACCTACCAGTACATGTGTCCTACTGTTATTGTTGATCTTGGAGAAGGCCTGGGGGCCGAAACGTCATCGAAATGGAGTCAGGGGTTTGTATTTTTTTTATTTATCCAGGAATGTCCCATTGAGATACAAGATCTCTTCTTCCAGGGAGTCCGACACGTTACTACTTAAAATAAAAACTGATCACACATTTTTTTTTTATTGAACTCGGACAAATAAAAATGCTAATGCTAATAAAAAAAAATCCATGTTCCAGAATGTAATGTCTAGATTATTTCAGGAAGGAAGTCGTCAAACCTTCACGCTAAAGAAGTGTGCATGGCTGGGGGACCCTGATGTAAACGAGACGAAAGTCTTTCTCTGGTCTGCATCCCAGCTGTACTGTATTGTACCCATTCTGCAATCTGTTAAATAAAATGTTCAATCAACCAATCAATGGATATGGGTTTGTTAGAACGGTGCACACTGCATAGTTCTAGAGAGGTCAAGTCAGGACAGGATGGTGTAATGTGAGACGCATATGACCGGAGGTCTTTTAAACCACGGGTGACAAAGAACATTTCAAACATTGCCCTGTCGCCACAGAGCACACCTTCTTCTTCCCAGACTGAACGTCAGGTGACAAATACTTGTTGAAGTTTATAATCTCCAGGCAAACAAGGGGATTTCATTTACACAAAATCAACATGTTTTTCATACCAAGAGAAGAGAATCCTTGAGGCTCGTTTTTCGCTACTGCAGGCAGTAGGAACCACTATTAAATCTCCCCCACTTGTACACGAAGTGCTTTAGTTATATCTGGGTCAATAGCAGCCGGGATGGTAGACACACCCTCTCTTGCGCTTTGACAGCAGCAGGTCTGTACATGCCAAGAAGGAGGTCGTTCAAACCTAGGTGCAAATCACATACTAGATTCCAGACACACGAAAAATGATTTAATGTTGGAACACAGAGTTCCAGGATCTCTAGTCCTTACGCATTGGGGGACCTTGTATTTTGCCCATATCCATAAGATACATACCGGTAGATAGATAGATGGATGGATGCTGCTACAACAGTGCTGTATAAACCGCATATATATTATTTATATTGACCGCATATATATATATATATATATATATATATATATATATATATATATATATATATATATATATATATATATATATGTAATGGATGGTACCGCGAAGCGCAGTCACAAAGGACTTCAGATGTTGTGAAGTGACTGGGGTGAGTAGCGGTGCTATGGGTTAAACTCACTCTCATCCTCAAAAGACAACTAGACACGTTACAAAGCAGTGAGTTCACTTTTTGGTATAGCGGGTCTGTGCTGTTGCCCGCGGCGTGGGAGACCACGGGTTCAAAACTCCGTCGGGGCATCGAAGTTTAAGGTGACGATGTCACAACCATTACATTGGTGTCGTGACCCGGATGCCATGGGTGGAGTGGAGTGAGTTCAAGGAGGGTGAGTGTAAAGGAAGCGCAGTCACAATGGACTTCAGATGTTGTGAAGTGACTGGGGTGAGTAGTAGCGGTGCTATGGGTTAAACTCACTCTCATCCTCAAAAGACACATAGACAAGTCAACTTTATTTATAAAGCACGTTTAAAATGAACAGAGTTGACCAAAGTGCTGTACAAGGCCTTAAATAACGCATTAAAATACAGTAAAGCAGGCATGCAAAGATCAGTACATAGAAGAGACATACTATATACAAGCAGCACATCAAACCCTAGTGAATAGAAGTATATTTTAAATACAATGTAAACACAGAGTCAGAATCAGTTTTATTGTCACATCATCATCCATTACTGTCAGAGCATAGAGGAGTGAAATTATTATTCTTGGCTCCTCGGCCACGCAGCAGCATCGACAGAGTAGGACAGACAAAAAGAAAGGAATAAAAAATAGTTTAAAGCTGCATAAGCAATGATAAAGAATTGCACCAATTTACAATACGATACCCACAGTGTGGGTGTAGTGGGTGCAAAGTGGCTGTCCAATCAATGATAAAATAGCTCTTCTAGACTGTGACATAACAGATACTGCATGGGTGTCGTTGTGCAAATCAGTAGCAGAAACAGTGATAATATATCACTAGATTATCACAGTCACAGGCCGGTAGCCGGCCGCTAGTGTTATTTATTAATGAGTCTGACTGCCCGGGTGGGGGTGGCTGTTCTGGAGTCTGCTGGTCCTGGCCTTGAGGCAAGGGTCTTTAATAATCTTGCAGGCTTTGCTGACACACCAACCATTGTATATATCCTGGATGGAGGAAAGCTCACAACCATATATGTTTTGGGCTGTTCACATAACCTTCTGTAGCGTTTTGTAGTCGAGGGCAGAGCAGGTTCCATACCAGTTTCAGTTTATTTAGGATCCCCATTAGTTGTTACCTCAGTAACAACTACTCTTACTGGGGTCCTCTCAAAATAATATAACACATTCAAACATAAAATCATTGTACAATCAGAATAAAACAATACTTCCATGCACATTGTACAAGCAACAACACCAAAACAAAGAATAATAATGACAGTAAACTAGTAATTTGTCTGTCTACTCTACATGAATGAAGCTCCGACCACAGAAGTGGAGAGGTGACAGAGGTCCCAACTCTCACCTACCACCACACAAATGCCCTAATTTGGATAATAATAATAATAAAAAAAGGAATATCATAAAATTATTTCCTTCTGTAAAATCGCTATTCTCAATTTATTTTTGAAACTTGTCTTACTAGTAATATGTGTTAGATGTAATGGCAGTTTGTTCCAGTTTGACATAGCTCTCTATACATTACAGTTTTCTTTTTGTTTGATCCACTTTTTCTCCCATTTTTCTATTTTTCTCCCATCCCAATTTTCATATCATCCAATTCAACCCTCCCCTGTCTTTGAACGCTGTTTCTTGCCTCCCACAAGCCGGCTGCAATGTGGACTAAGTCATACATAGCACAAGTCCCCTCCGATACTCGAGGTAACAGCAGTCGCATATTTCCACCTGCGCGGCTCGATCTTTCAGCGTCGGGGGTCTGGGCTTTGGAGGGGCCCCGCCCCCGTCGCTTCCTGATTCTACTGCGCAGGCGCACCAACCGACCTGTAGGAGTCGCTGTCCACAACGCCCGATCCCCACTCTTCAGTTTCCCTCCCCCTAATACGGCCAATGTGTATTAGTGTGGACGACCAGCTAAACTGAAAGCAATGTGGAGAGCGGGGCTCGAACAGGGAGGCAACCTGTTCGAGCCCAGTCTCCAGTATTCGTGGCGAGCGCCTTGCCCACTGCGCCACGTAGCCGCCTTACATTACAGTTTTCTTTAATGAATTTGTTTTGGGTAGTGGAAGTGTGAATCTTTCCATAGCTGCATGTCTGGTATTATAAACATGTTGATCTTTAGTATGTATCATCTGTGTATATAAATATATAGGCACTCTCAAGGTACAGATATTTATATATACCAGGCAGTGATGCACCTAGTTGTGCCTCTGTAGAAGGCCGTAGGATCTGGGGCCCCACCAAGGAACGTGAAGCTGCTGACTCTCTCCAGAGCAGACGCGTTGATGTTGAAGGGGTCCAGCCTTCTCCCCCGGTCCTGCAGTCCACGACCAGCTCCTTGGTCATGTCAACGTTGAGGGAGAGGTTGTTCACCCAGCACCATAACTACAATAAAATACACGTAGCGTCCTTATGTTTGTAGTATGTTTGCTAACATATGTCGTCAATGTGCTCTTTAGCTCAATCTTACTCATATTTTGCATGTTTTTAACCTGTTCTTAATTAACTGTCTGCATGATATATATATATTATGCTTTCTTTTTTAGCTGCTTTTTAACACCAGGCCCAGGGACAACAGTTGACAACAGCCAGAGCTTTGGCTAACACTGTCTCACACATTTACAGTAATATTCATTAATGTGTGTTGTCCCTGTTCAAATAAAGTCTAAACTAAAAACGAGTGTGAGATGTACCGAGTATGAACAGACACAGATTAGAATCCATTTGATATGTAATCGGCAATTTAATCTTTGCAGTATGCAAATCTTTCTTTCTGAAGATTTAAAGGCCCAATCGGTGATCCACATGTACAGTAATAAACGACATGCTGTTGCATCTTTTTCAATTAGGCTACTGTCTGAAATGGGTACAAACTGTACAGTAAAAGACAGCTGATGGTCTTAATTCCTCAAGCGCCCAATTAGTGAAATGTAACCAAATGGATATAGTCACACACCACACATAAGAATGGTGACGTGTTTTCATTCTCTAGCTGGGCTGCGGTTACACTAGGGCCATTTCATTTAGTTTCATTTCGCTTTTCAGAACGCTGCGTATTGGCAGGCAAGTAAGAGTTAAGTTAGACGTCGTTTTGTCTCGTCTACTATATACATGTAGTTGTAGTACAATGCCAAAGCAGTAGGTGGCGATGTAGTTCAAACATGAAGGCCATTTTCAACCAATCAGAAAGGTTGAACGAGACACTCCACATCCTGCTCAAAATCTCAAAAGCCACCATCTTTATACCTCGCATGAGCCATTTAGCCACATAGCATTTATTTTTCAGCAAGAAATAAAGTGCAATAAACAAAAACTGACTATCGTCACGCAACCCGGATCATCAACAGGTTCATCTTAATTTTATTCATAGGATTTACCTGACTCCTATAAGATTGAACCGAATGGGGCACAAGACACAAGACTCTCTACGCTCCTTGTGTCTAAAGGGTGATATCGGTACATTTATGCATATGTATTGGGAATGCCCCCCTGTTAAGATATTCTGGGAAGAAGTAATCATGCAATTATCAGAATTTTTATCTCTGACCATACCTGCTGTACTTCCTTCGGTATTGTTGCTGAATAATGTCTCTCAGTTATCATACTCTGTACATGTAAAGAGGCTAATCTTGTCCGGTATTACGGCTGCCAAAAAGCTAATAGCATCACGTTGGATTCAGCCAGATAAAATGTGCCTGAAGGTTTGGATTCTTACCTATCTTGATATGATGTATTTAGAGATATCTACCGCACGAATCCTAGGTGTTAATGAAGCCAGCATAGCAATTTGGTCAGATGTGGTGGAGAAGATAAAGCATAGCATATGAATTTGTAATCCTTGGTTATAAACGAAAGAATGGATGGATTATCCAAGGGGGGTCCTGAGGGGGGGGGGAAGAAGAGCGAGCAAGAGCATATGTATGTATTGTATTGTAAGTATTATGTATATATCTTGTAACCTACATTTATATTGATTCAAATACTGGACTGCATAGTCCTGTGATTTATTGTGGATATTTACTGTTAATGTTTGTGTGTCTAGTTTTATGTCATGTCAAAAATTGAAAATAAAAAATAAAATAAAAAAAGAAATAAACAAAAACTGATACATTCACTGTGTGTTCTGCCTCATTTGTTGATGATTTGTTGATGAAACAAAACTAACATCAACACAATTGACCACCAAGAGCGGAGTTTAGTCTAACAAAAATATCGCTGATTTTGTTAGCTTACGTGATTGGGATATGCCAGTATAACAGTATAGCATTGTGGCTAGCAACGAAGTAACGTTAATGCTAGCAGAATGAATGGATGTAAACGTTATTTAACAGATTGCAGAATGGGTACAATACAATACGGCTCAATACAAACAATTGTTAAGGGAATGCAGACTGTTGTAGCTTGTTATATTAATCAGCGTCCCCAGAGCGATAGTTCAACTTGACTAACAGGGTCTGAAAGTAAGTAAGTAGCTAGGTAGCTAACGTTAGCTCACAAGCGACGCTAGCCAGCCAGCACCTGCGAAAACGAATGCCAAACTGATGATATCAGACGTTGATATCAGGAGCTATCAGTAGCTAGATAACATTAGACAATGAATGAATGAATGAATGAAAACTTTATTTAACAGATTGCAGAATGGGTACAATACAGTACGGCTCAATACATACAATTATTAAGGGGATGCAGACCTGAGAAAGACGTTTGTCTTGTTTCCATCAGGGTCCCCCATTTTCATTTCATATAGACATTTATGACATACACAACATACATGACATTTATGGCATAGGGACATATAGGTATTTAGTACTGATACATTTGTGACATAAGCGGTATTCAAATATACAGTACTGTTACCCCTAGATCCTGACAGAGTATATACATATGATGGGGAGGGGACTGTACATTAGGAGGGGGTGGGTGGGTGGGAGGGAAATATACATACGGCGGGGAGGGAATATATACATGCGGTGGGGAGGAGACTGTCTATTAGGAGGTGGTGAGGGTTTTGGGCATTTACGGTGGCCAGTTTAGAATTGCAGCCTCCCGTAGGTGCTCTTTAAGAGCGGTTTTGAATGTGGGCAGGGATTCACATTCCTTTACAGCTTTGGGTAGGGCGTTCCACATTGTTGTGGCATAATTGCGAAACGTGTTTAGTCCCTTGTTTGAGCCGAATCTGGGTTTAACATGATTTGTTGAGCTTCCTCTGGTGTAGTGGTTGTGGTATTCACTGACCTTTGGTTCGTATAGTGTATCTTGAAGACCAGGCCCATTGCAAGTTGCTGTACTCTGTCGTCTACTCTAAGCCATCCTAGGTTGTCAAAGTGGGCAGGGGTGAGGTGGGTTCTGGGGTTCAGGTCAAGTAGTAGTCTGACCAGTTTGTTTTGTGATGTTTGTAATTTTGTTTTAAGCGCCTTTGAGGTGCTTTGGTACCATGAGGTGCACGCATAGTCATAGTACCCTTGAATGAGTGCTCCTGCCAGAGTCTTCAGGGTATTCTTGTTTACCAGAGAGGAGATCCGGTACAAGAATCTAGTTCGTTGGTTGACTTTTTTTATTACATTGGATGCCATTTTGTCACAGGAAAGATTTGCCTCTAGGATGGAACCCAGGTAGGTAATTTCGTCTTTCCTTGTGACAATATTGTCACCCACTGTAACTGAGAAGCCGTCGGTCTTGCTGAGTTTGTTATTTGAACCGAAGAGAATGGACTCTGTTTTGCCCATGTGTAATGATAGTTTGTTATCAGCAAGCCATATGCAGATTTTGCCTAGTTCCGTGCTGAGGGTTTTTTCAACCTGCAATTTGTTCTTGTCAGAGACCAGCAGGGCTGAGTCGTCCGCAAACAGGAACAAGTTGCAGTCACAGGCTGACGACATGTCATTTGCATAAATTAGGAAGAGTAGCGGTCCTAGTATGCTTCCTTGTGGAACACCACAGCTCACTGTGAGGGGGGGGGATAGAGTACCGTTTACCTCTACCATCTGTTCTCTCCCCTCCAGGTAGGATTGCATCCAGCTCACTGATAAGCTATCAAAACCAATTGCCTTTAGCTTGTCCATTAGAATGGAGTGATTGACAGTGTCGAAGGCCTTTTGTAGGTCCAGCATGACCATGCCGCAGTATTTGCCCGCGTCCACCTCTTGTTTGATGTGGTCGTTCAAATAGAGGAGGCATGTGTCAGTGGAGTGGGACGTTCTGAAGCCAGATTGGAATTCGTAGATTAGATTTTTTTCCGCCAGGTACTTTTCGACCTGTTCGTAGACTATTTTCTCCATGACTTTCGAGATGGAGGTAAGAATAGAAACAGGGCGGTAGTTGCCTGGGTCTAATTTGCTGCCCTTTTTGTGCAGAGGGGTCACTCTCGTAATTTTGAAGTCCTTGGGGACGTGCCCCTGTTTTATAGAGAGGTTTATTATGTGTGTGATGACCGGGGTGATGGCGGCTGCTGCGTCTCTGAGGAATTTGGAGGGGATGTTGTCATGGCCAGTGGCCTTGTTAGGTTGGAGGGCGCTCAATTTTTTGAGTACCTCATCGGTTGTTACCATTTCAAGTTTGAAGTCGTCTTTGTGGACCCCTAGGTTTTTGTAGTATGCTACTATGTGTTCTACCCCATAATGCACTGAGTGGGAGGGTAGTTTGTTTACCAGTGTTGTGGCTATGTTTGTGAAGAAGATGTTTAAGTAATTGGCTACATCCAGCTTGTCTGTGATGAGCGTGTTGTCCGTCTTTATGTTTATGTTTTAGAATCTGGTTTTAAGTTTTTTACTGCAGCCTAGTTGATTATTGAGTAATTTCCAAAGTTCGCAGGGTTTGTTTTTGTTTTCCTCAGTTTTGTCGTTGATGAAATTTCTTTTTGCGGTTCTGATCATGGTGTTTACGTCATTTCTTAGTCTGTTTATTTGGATTTTTAGTTCAACCATGTGGGCTTGGAGTTCACTGTTTGAGCTATTGGAAAGCTTTGTCTGACTTTTATGAAGTTCAGAGCATTTTTTGTCTCTGGTTTTCATAGCGGCCAGTATTTCAGTGTGCATCCATGCCTCAGCGCGATTTTTAACCCTGGTGGTTCTTATGGGTGCCATGTTGTTGAGTATTGCTGTGAATTTGGTTTTGAATCCAAGACAACGCCTCATGTATTAAACAAAAGTGAATAGATGACTGGGCCATTTTGTTTAATGCTTGTTATGTTGAAAGAGGAGCTCTGAGCTGCTCATGCAGTCGACTCTTGCGTGGTAAGGGTTTGTTGACATGACATGGGTCTGGGAGGGGGAGAATTTGGCTCCGTATCCGGCTTGCGCAAATTACATGGCACCATTGTCGGCGAGTTTCCAAAACGAAAACACCTTTTCAGTGTTCCCGCTGAAACGCGTTTTCCTGCCAAAACTGTGTTTATTTTTTACTTGTACATGCAAACGTAATCATTCAGCAACAAAACGTTGCTGTTTTAGCCCAGTGTAACCATGGCCGGCTGACTGAGCTCTAGAATGACTAACACCAGACAACAGGTAGACTATAGTTTTCAATTGTTTACGGATTGTTTACATTTGTAATGTTTGTAAACACTAGAGTAAAAACGAATCTGTTTTCCAATTTAGGGTATAAAAGGTTCCAAATACTGATTATTCTATCTCAAAATCAAACGTTTTAATAATGTAGGCTATGTGAATATACCCCACATTGATAGTTACAATTATCAGGGATTGGCGTTTTAATTCCGAACAAAGAGGGGAAAAAAGAGAGATATCTTGAAGGGATTTATGGGTTAGCATTCCTGTGTTTTTCTTTTTTTTGTATGTGTTGTAAGACTGGCTGGTGTTTTACAACCACAGGCCTGCTTGAACACGCTTGCAGTGAAGCACGCTAGTATACTTGTGGGTAAAGGCATGCTACTCAGCCCCCCCAAAAAACGATCAAACGCGTCTTTGAAATATCCTGTAGGTGAAAGGGATTATCACTCCCACATGTCTCTCAAATGAGGCAAATGCCCTTCAGTTGCAACAACCCTACGGGAGGCTTCACGATAAACATAAAATCTCTATATCGAGGAGACTCAAGTTTTTACGCAGCCCCAAAAACAAGGAATGTGTGTTTTTCATTCCCTGGGCTCTATAGGGAGCATGAGCCTGTGAATACATGCCATAGGGTGCAGGTCAAGACAAGAGAAACAGCAAAGGACAAAAGCAGATTGTAGGTAAAAATGGAAAATGGATACTATCAGGTGTAGTGTCTCCAAAACCCAGACAACGAAGCCAGCCATGGTATTGTGATACCGGAGAAGCCTTCGGTGTATTGTACACGTCATGTGTATTGACATGGGTCTAAAGCTGTAATATCTGTCACAGTTGTTCTAATTGTAATCTGGATGTTTTGTCTTCTCAGTATCTTCTGGGGTTTCACTTGAGTCGGCGGTGTTTGAGGCCTGTGTCAAGAGTCTCCCTTGTTCCAAACAAAGCACTGCATTATTGACTGTGCAAAACAAGTTGTGCAGGAATTTTTTAATCATCCCCGTTTCCTTACTTTGAGCTTGTGCAACATAAGTGAAGTGAAATTGGATCTGTTGTTGGGGATAAAGAGACGGAATACAATGAAGACTGAGACTGTTATAGAGGAGAGACAGCCTACTGGAGCACACGGGGCATCTTTGGTTTTCTTTCTTTATCTAGGTACAAAATATAACTGAACGTTTCGACGCAACTGCATCTTCCTCAGATTATGTGGACTATCAAGGTCCAATAGTAAACGTGAAGCTGTAAACTGCTCCAAATTCCATCTCTCCAGTCCGGGTGTGAGTCTATAGTCTACTGGAGTTATTTGCTTGGCGATGCATCCAAGCCACGCCTCAGCAGCCCTGCTTCCTGTTTCTTTCAGAAAGATCTCATTTGAATTTCATACAGATATGCTTATAGTACATGTAGACCCGAATTTCCCAATGGGGATTAATAAAGGAATAGCTTATCTGATCTCATCTTAGATGTACCTTATGTCACATGAACGTGATGTTTTATATGACGGAATGTTTTCATTCTGTTTCTCCATGCCTTACATCACCTCCTGTCTCAACCATGCCGGAGGCAGTGACCTACTCACGACATCCACCAGGTAAAACCAAGCTTACGATGTGTGACATATGTAATTACCATAAAAAGTATACAATCCCGCTGGATTTATTATGAAAGCTTTATACAACTCCATGATGTAGTTGCTTAACAGCTATAGAGAAAAAAAAAGTGCCATAGGATATACTTGATGTACAGGCCTGCATGCAGAGCTGCTTGTTGGTGCACGTTCTTGAAGAATGCAGATTTGCTATCACTTTCTCGCAAGTTTCACAATCTCTCACCCCCCCCCCCCCTCCCCCAACATTCAATTTATTACAGCCCACACGTAATTTTGAGGCAAGTTTAATAGGTCAGTAACACTTTAAGAACATGATTATATATATGTGCCAGAATCTGCACCTGGCTCGCTGATAACAAACTATCACTACACCTGGGTAAAACAGGGTCCATTCTCTTCGGTTAAAAAAACAAACTCAGCAAGACCGACGGCTTCTCAGTTACAGTGGGTGACAATATTGTCACAAGGAAAGATGAAATTACATACCTGGGTTCCATCCTAGAGGCAAATCTTTCCTGTACTGTGACAAAATGGCTCAATGAAATCAAAAAAGTCAACCAACGAAATAGTTTCTTATACCGGATCTCCTCTCTGGTAAACAAGAATACCCTGAAGACTCTGGCAGGAGCACTCATTCAAGGGTACTACGACTATGCTTGCACCGCATGGTACCAAAGCACCTCAAAGGCGCTAAAAACAAAATTACAAACATCACAAAACAAACTGGTCAGACTACTGCTTGACCTTACTCCTAGAACCCACCTCACCCCTGCACACTTTGACAACCTAGGATGGCTTAGAGTAGACGACAGAGTACAGCAATTTGCAATGGGCCTGGTCTACAAGATACACTACACCACTAAGGTACCCATGTACATGTCAAAATACTTCCCAAAGGTCAGTGAATACCACGACCACAACACCAGAGGGAGCTCCACAAATCATGTTAAACCCAGATTCGGCTCAAACAAGGGACTAAACATGTTTAGCAATTATACCACATCAATGTGGAACGCCCTACCCACAGCTATAAAGGAATGTGAATCACTATCCACCTTCAAAACTACTCTAAAAGAGCACCTACGGGAGACTGCAATTCGAAACTGGCTGTCCAAACCCAACCCCCTCCAATGTACAGTTCCCCCCCCCCCCCCCCCCACCCCGCCTACCCAACCACCCCACCCACCCAACCACCTCCAATGTACAGTCCCGCCCCCCCCCACCCCACCTACCCAACCTCCTCCAATGTACAGTTTCTTCCCCCTCAAATGTATATAGGCCTACTCTCTTTTTAGACTCTTTTTGTACTCATAAACAGTACTGTATATTTGTAGATCTGGTATGTCATGTAGCAGTACTGTCTATCTGTATGTCATGTATGTCATATATGTTATGATGAATTGAAAATGGGGGACCCTGATGTAAACAAGACGAAAGTCTTTCTCTGGTCTGCATCCCCTTAACAATTGTGTGTATTGAGCTGTACTGTATTGTACCCATTCTGCAATCTGTTAATAAAAATGTCAATCAATCAATCAATCAATCAATCAATCAATCAATCAATCAATAAATCAATCAATCAATCAATCAATCAAACACACAATTAAGGTATAAAATAAAGACAAAAATCAATTAAAACAAGTATATAAAAACAGTCAATACAAGATACAAAATACAAACATCAATTAAAACAGGTACAGACGGAATGGTTTAAAACCGTAGATTTAAAATGACCAAGGGTTACCAACTTCTTGGGTTTTAAGGTGTCTTTAGATAGTTCCAAGTGGTTGGAGCAAATAAATTAAAGGCGGGTCTTCCGAGCTCAGTACGAACCTCCCTGCATCAGTATGCACGATTTGTTCTTCTCCTCATCTGTGCTTTGTCCTATTTATTCAATGTGTAATTATTTTACTGTTTTCATTCCTTGTATTTATCTTATCTTATGACTATTTATTTTAAGTTGCTTCAATGATCTTGATACTTGAGAGTTGAAATAAAGGTTGAATGAATGAATGGACGAATGAATGAATGAATGAATGAATGGACGAACGAACGAATGAATGATAAAGGTACCGATGAGTAAACAGAGACACCTGATGTCTAGAAGAGGAACTTCAACACGTTTTATAGCAGTATTGCGAGTATCCCGTAGGGGGCGCCAAATACCTGAGAAAAAATCTTTAGGAGGAGGGAGGGGCTAGCAATGCTGTAGGTCTGATATGATTGGGCTAACTAGAGTCAATCAACAAGCTAGTAGTAGTTTACCAGGCAGGTACATGCTATCGGGTTAGCCATAACACAACAGGAGGACATGGATTAACCTGGGGGTTATTATTCCGTTATAATACACAGACAATCATATCTTAAAAAAACCCAAAGGGTTAACGTTAGAGTGGTTCATGCGGAGAGGAGGTTAATAAGTCCGAGGTTCGAGACGACAACACAACACGGCGCTCCGGCTCAACTCACCGGGTACGTTATAGGTTTGTTTTGCTGCTAGCTCGCTAGCTAAGCTAATGCGACCAAAACACTCATACTGTACCAATCTCAGCGAATGCATTGATGTACAACGATTTTATTACAGCAACAGCATGGTGTTGTTGCATGTGCTGTGTGCAGTGTGCTGCTGCATTGGATTTGATTGCCGCTGTAACGTTAGCGAGTGGTTGCCATCTCAGCGAATAGCATTATGGGGGGAGGGGGGGATTGATGATCGATGATCACCATCGATTACTGTTGTGGCTAAAGGTAGCTCAGCGTTAATAATGCTAGCTGACTTAGTTAGCGTACCAATGGCGCGGGGGGGGGATTACGGACAAGACGTGGTGTGATCCCCCTCCTCCTGTCCGATACATTATGCAAGTCCCTTGCATTGTAACGTCGCTATCGTTAACGTTAGAGTCCATTTCTTCCCAGAACGTCTGTTATATATGGCTTCCTGTGCAGCGTAACAACTATATTATTGTTTCCAATCCTTCTAGGGGGGGGGGGGCGCACGCACGCACGCACAGTTTGTCAATGAATGATGCACAAACTATATGAATTGAAAATGGGGGACCCTGATGGAAACAAGACAAACGTCTTTCTCTGGTCTGCATCCCCCTAACAATTGTATGTATTGAGCCATACTGTATTGTACCCATTCTGCAATCTGTTAAATAAAGTTTTCATTCATTCATTCACACACGTACGAATAATTATGATCAGGCATGACCAGTGTTTCCTGTCATGCAAATGAGCAGGCGTGAGTAGTGTCCACGTCTCACAGCGACTCTCCTCTCTCTCTCTCTCCTTCTCCTCCCCAGCAGAGTTGGAGCATGGTGGTTCCAGATGGCAGCAGTGTGGTGGACCAGGAGCCCGACTATGCCAGCTCCAGTGGGCTCATGGAGAGCTCCCAGCCCGGGTACGAGGAGGCGGAGGAACAGGACATGGCAGGGGAGGAGCTGGAGGAGGTGCGCAAGCTGCAGGAGCTAGTTCGGAGACTTGAGGTCCAGAACCAGACACTCCGTAACCGGGGGAGCAAGAACATTCTCCACGGCGGCGGGGGACTGGCGGCGAGCAGCAACGGCAACCACCACACGGCCGGCACAACCAACATCAACGAGAGGCTCTCCTGTGGAGGCGGGGTGACCAACAACGTCTCCCACCTCCGGTTGGAGCACACCACCAGTGCTGCTGAGCTGGGCAGCAGGGACTTTGAGCTGCTGTCCCCCCCTCAGGACAGCAGCAGCAGCAGCGAGGAGATGTCCCCCCTGCCCATGGCCAACAGGTTGGAGCAGGAGGAGGAGGACGAGGACAGCGGTGGGGGGCGGCCACGTGTGGCCTTTCTGTCCCTGCCCTGCTGCGGTAACGGACCAGAGTCGGCACAGAGTCTAACCCAGACCCCGGAGAGTCCCTCTCAGGACAGTTATGATTCGGAGACACTGGCGGAGAGTGACTCCGGGGTGGAGGACCAGACGGCCCTGGATGAGCTGGACGTCCTGGACCTGGAGGATGAGTGTGCAGAGGTGGAGGATGAGAACAGCTGGTAGGTATCGACGCCTGTGCTGTGCATGTCTCTTTCGGTCTCCGGCGGCTATTTTGCCCCCGGCGGCCTTCCTTCCTTCCCGCGAGTTCATCGTTCCATTTCTCACGCAGCTCTGTGTCAGGACTGCTGTGTAGATTCATTGCGTTGGTTTTTCCGATCCTTGCAGAGTGTAGTCTCTCTAGACGGATGTGTAGCACACGCACAGTGTTTGCCTTGGTGCGCGTTAAGACTGCAAACAACCTGCTTTACTGTGACGCAACCGACGTTAGAGTGCAAGCTCTGTTTAACACTTGCGTGGGAAACCCCCCAAAGCACCATTCTTTTAATCTGGAAACAGGAAAAAAGCCTCTTTGTATAAATAAATACAATTGTATCGATTATGTGTACATGGCAGCCCATATAATACGATTGTGTCATTCATTGCCCCCTCCCCCTAGAAGATCTGCCGATCGGTGTCCAAGCGTCGTACTGATGTCACACTCGGCTCTGCCCGCTGTGTTTGCGTGTTTACATGCCCCCGCAGCCACATGAGTCACTTGTTCAGTACAAGCCCTGGCTTAAAGTTTAAGGTCAGTTGCTGCTCCCAGGGGCTTAATTTGCAATAGTAATTTGATGCAATGCTCAACAACAGTGAGAAAGAATATGCATGAGAAGGAGGATAAAGTATAACTAGGAGAGGACTTCATAGTGCTATTCTCGTCCTCACAAAAAGCCTTCGTGAATTGGCTGTGGCAAGAGCTATTTGATCACCAAACAATAATGTGTCTGGGGGGGGGGGTTAGATGCTGTAGTAGGATGGGGCACATCGTGGGTTGTGCTAGGGGCAGCCAGCCAAGGTGATTTTAGTCGGGGAGCTGCGCACAGCACTGCCGTGTTGACATGTGAATATCACCGTGGGAGGAGGCGTCTGAGCTTGGCTCTAAGACCACAGTGGCTTTCGGAGACTAGTTACACAACAAGCGTCATTTAACTCACCGCTACTTACTTGGCAGATTCGAATCGGATAAGTTAGAATATGGTTGCTAGATGGTTCGGCAACTGGAAGGGTCGAGGAGGAGGTCTCTCCTATGATGGTCGTGAGATTTTCTGGGCCCACAAGAGGACTTCCCGAACCATTATTCTTAGTGATGCACCGATGTGAAAATTGTGGCCGATACCGATAACCGATATTAATATTGCTGTTCCGGCCGATATCGATATTTACCGATGTCGATATCTCTGTATAGAAAACACTTTTTTATGATAATCAAATAAAGAGCTATTTTCCAAAACGCATACTTTTTTTTTTTTTTACTTTTGTAACTTATTTTCAGAAATGACTGATATTTTGAAACTATTTAAGGCCAAAACATGTAAAAAAAAATAATAATAATTTTTTATTTATTTTTTTAATATCGGCCCTATCTTGATATCGGACCGATACCGATGTGTAAAAAAACGGCCATATCGGCCGATATTATATCGGCGGCCGATATATCGTGCATCACTAATCTAACCCAAAGATCTGCCTGTGTCACTGTCAACACAAACTCGGTCAACTGGAGTGACCCTTCAAAAGATGACTGCTTGGCCCAGAGACACAACGTTGGCTTCCTAAGCCCGATAGGAGACACGCTGGTCTTCTTTTAGATGTACCTGCGAGGCTACGACATGGCAAATGGAACCTGAGATAAACACATTCGATATGCTTCGGATTGTTTTCTGTATGCTAGAGAAGACAATCCGGTTTCGATTTCTAAAGACTCTCACTTCCAACGTGTGTGAATTGACCTGTCTCAATCCCCACCCTCTTTTCTTGATCTTCCAAGGAGATGGGTTAATAATTGACTCGCCAGGCATAAACCTCTTAGTTCTTTTAGAAAGCTTTTTTTCTGCACAGCGGCACAGCCTCAAACTATCCTGCTGTGTCTGCTTGAATGTCCCGTTGACGCTTACTGAGTGCCAGTCAAGTTATCCTATTTTGGGACAAGAAGAACTTGGCTCATTTGTCAAAATTGAATGAACAGGATTTGATTACCTACAAGGATCGGTAATGGCAGATTGCTAATTACAAATAATCGTTCTTAATTGTATTTACCCCACCGTGCCCCAGATCAGCCTGTACCAGCTTGTACTTGCTCTGTTTACCCTGTTCATGGGTTTCATTTTGCCTTAACTCAATGGGTGCCAGCCATTAGACGGGCCCGCTGTAGTTAGGCCAGTTTTCCATTACAAACTTTCACTGTTTGTAGAGCTAAATCTATATTTTATATATTATAGCTATGGATCCAATTGACAGTAGTAAGATCGTTCAAGATGCAAATATTTTTTTCCCCCATCCATACGTTCCCGTTTTATACCGTGGTAAATATGAGTGTTATATCGGAATGATCTGGGATCATTCCTGTGAGGCTATTTATAAGGCGCGACTCTAATAGCGTTAAATCCATTGGCGTTTCGTCTAGGGATGCCCCGATCGATCGGCCAGTGATTGGTATCGGCCGATATTCAGTATAAATATGAGATCGGTGAATTCCGATAATGCTTTATTTTCGCCGATCGTGAAAACCGATCGAAAAACATGATCCAATTCTTAGCGGAGATCTCACTCGACACACGGAGCTGCAAACTGCCGCTCCTCCTCCCCTGCCCCTCCTGCACCCGTGTAAACACAGAGGCGGCTCCTATTGCCTCGGGCAATAGTCTGCTCTAGTCTAGTCAGTGCATGGGACCGTGAGCTAACGTTAGCTACCTAGCTATCGTTACTGTTTAAACAAAATTACCCAGTCAACTATTCACTTTTAGTTTAATACATGAGGCATTGTCTAACGGTATCTAGCCGGCTAGCTACTGATAGCTCCTGATATCAACAAATGCTCCAGCAATAGTCTAGTAGTGCATGATAGCTCACGTTAGCTCACGTTAGCTCACTGTTCAAAACGAAATGTCCCATTCAACTAAATAGTTCACTGAGGCGTTGTCTTAACGTTATCTAGCCGGCTAGCAGTAGCTACAGATAGCTCCTGATATCAATGTCTTATAACATTGATTCGATGCGTATTCGAGCCCCAGCTTGCATCGCAGTCACAAACGGGGCTAGCTGAGGGAGTAGGGTATATCTGCAGAGCCGCAGATATACCCTGCTGAGGGCATGCTGAATGTGATTTGATCAAAGCAGAGTATACACACAGACAGTGGAGATAGCAAGCATTTTGACTTGTTGCGTGGTGGCGATGTCTTGCAGATAATACAACTACAAGTATAATTATATAATATATATATTTTATTAAAAAAAAAAAAAGAAAAAAGTATATATATATATATATATTTTTTTTATAAAACCAAAAACGATCGATATCGGATCGGTATCGGCCGATATGGCTCGGTGATCGGTATCGGTGGCAAAAAACGTGATCGGGGCATCCCTAGTTTCGTCCCTACACACGATACAGTTAAAAATCCAAAGGCATATGATCGGTATTATGTTCCATCATGAATGCATGAAAGGGGGGGGGGGGGGCGGGGGGGGGGGTCGTTTCTGATTAATTGATTGCCAATAACAGCATTCGTTATTACCACAACATACGCTGATCTGGGGGATGGCTATGAAATCCTTGCACGATCAAGCTGAAATTGACATCAAATTGCTCTTACCTTTGGCCGGTGCGATTCCAAAAATAATATTCCAATTATTTGATTGCCATCTGGTAGATCATATGTCCATTTGGCCCACGCCATACCCCTCCACAGCATAATGAATTTGGCGTCCCAAAAAATATTCAATGCGATCAGGTGAAGCAAAAACAGACATTACAATACAAACATGTTGACAAACAGACATTACAAACATGTTGACAAACAGACATTACAATACAAACATGTTGACAAACAGACATTACAAACATGTTGACAAACCGACATTACAAACATGTTGACAAACAGACATTACAATACAAACATGTTGACAAACAGACATTACAAACATGTTGACAGACATTACAAACATGTTGACAAACAGACATTACAAACATGTTGACAAACCGACATTACAATACAAACATGTTGACAAACAGACATTACAAACATGTTGACAAACAGACATTACAAACATGTTGACAAACAGACATTACAAACATGTTGACAAACAGACATTACAATACAAACATGTTGACAAACAGACATTACAAACATGTTGACAAAGAGACATTACAAACATGTTGACAAAGAGACATTACAATACAAACATGTTGACAAACAGACATTACAAACATGTTGACAAACAGACATTACAAACATGTTGACAAACAGACATTACAATACTAACATGTTGACAAACAGACATTACAAACATGTTGACAAAGAGACATTACAAACATGTTGACAAAGAGACATTACAATACAAACATGTTGACAAACAGACATTACAAACATGTTGACAAACAGACATTACAAACATGTTGACAAACAGACATTACAATACAAACATGTTGACAAACAGACATTACAAACATGTTGACAAAGAGACATTACAAACATGTTGACAAAGAGACATTACAATACAAACATGTTGACAAACAGACATTACAAACATGTTGACAAACAGACATTACAAACATGTTGACAAACAGACATTACAATACAAACATGTTGACAAACGCATATTACAAACATGTTGACAAACAGACAATACAAACATGTTGACAAATAGACATTACAAACATGCCAACACAGCGCCAATGCGATGGAGAAGGGGGTATTTGTGTGCCGGTGTGTTTAATGAATTATCGCGTTTCGGGTCATATCTAATAGCCCTAATTTAGCATAGTCTAAAACAGGTAGCATATTGTTTTGCTGACGGCTGCTTTAGCAGCTCAGCCGTGGGGCTTAAAAACAGCCAGACCAGTAATGACTTATTCTCAGTCTCGCATCATTAGCCGTGCCATATGTGCTTTGTGAGGTTATCATAGCCACAACATCCTGTAATCCGCGCAACAGGGCTATAATCTGATCGACTCCACGCTGCATGCCGCTGGGTAGATTAACTGCTTTGGGTGGAACTCGCGTGCCACGTGATCCAGGGCCACTGCGTGACCGCGGCTGGGAAGAGAGGGGGGAAAGGATTGACATTTAGGATTGACATTTAGAGGAATTCAATGGAAATCTTTTTTGTCTTTTGGGGCTCGGGTAAAGTTAGGAGGACCCCATCTTCGCAGGAAAAGAGTCAAGCAGAGGACGGCGTCGTCCGTAAAGTACGATAAACCTTCTGACAAATCGCTGGTCTTTGTCCATCTGCTCGCGTCGAATGATACCGTTTTTCCACTGCCGTTTATCCGAATGTGACGGCCTTGAAAGGCCTTCGCTATAGATGTGTTTCTTGTTTATAAACATACCGTGTTCGAGCCAATCGGCAATACCAACTGAGTCATGTGACTGAGTTGCCCTTTACCTGCGCAAGCTTTTTTTTCGTGTAACGTCAGAGGTCCAACTCCGTATCTTGTAGACATGCCCTTAAGTCTGGTCCCACGTCAACGAGGCTAGCTTCCGAGGGTGGTTTATATAGGGGACAGAGGGTGGTTTATATAGGGGACAGAGGGTGGTTTATATAGGGGGCAGATGGTCAGGATATGCTCAACAGTCTGCTCAGGGTCTCCACACTCGCATGCAGCGCTGTCTACCCGGCCCCACTTCTTTAATGCTGCTTTTAAAGCGACCAACCCCTGTTCTTAAACGGTTCAGCAGAGTCCAACGGGGCTCTATGGAGAAACCATGGCACTCCCCTGACTAAAAGTAGTTTCAAAGGAAAACGGCTGGACGTCATTTAGCCAGTGTGAGTCTTGCACCTTTTACATATCTAGCTTTGGCATGGATTGATCGTCTAGAGATCGCTAGCATGGCTAACGAATGCAAATATATTGTAGTCTGTCCCATTGTTCTCACCAGGATTATACATTTCCTTTTTGCCCCAAAGATGAGCTCGTGTATTTGTCATGACGTCATCAGCAAGCCTATAAACCGCTGATAAGATAACTAGAACCACAAATCCCAAGATGCCTTTACCTATTAAATTACACGTAGGCGTTATTTCTAAACCTAGCCGCATTTCTGGCAGACGCTCTCTGATTGGCACTGACTGACGCTCTCTGATTGGCCACTGACGCGTTTGCCCAACTTCGAAAGAGTGCCTAAGCTTAACCGTCGAAAGAACTTGCCGTCACGCTCTAAGACAAACTCTAACCTTAACCAACTTCGAAAGAGTGCCTAAGCTTAACCAGTGTAGAAACAAGCGTCGGCCAATCAGAGAGCGTCTTGCCAGAAATGCGGCTAGGTTTAGAAATAACGCGCGATGTAGGCCTAAAAACAAGACCCCAGAGAGGCCATAACTCCGAATCCCCTGACTTTTTCAAAGTTGCACTCAAGGGGGCTGCCGCGCTCCCGCTCCGGGGGCACGTGTGACCTGGATACTGCTGTCTACATTGTTGTTTCCCCCCCCCGGCGGGAGGCGGCTTCCTTTGTGTTTACCCGCTGGGAAGATGAGCAATCGTTGATTACTCCAAAAACCAGTTAGCCGCCCGGCGCCCGCAGGCCTTTGTGCCCGACTCAAAGCAAGCAGCCCATGTGACCGCTGGACGCTGGTTCAAAAGACTTCCAACAAACCGCTCTCCCCGGTTGCTCTCCCCGGTTGCTCTCCCCTGGAACTGACCCCACCGGACACGCCTCAAGTAAAGCAGGAATGGCTGACCTTCGAATTTTTTTTTGGCAATCGAAGCTTCGGGGCCGAGCTTCGGTTTTAATTCGAAGCTTTGAATTAAAAAAAATTTATTAATTATTATTTTTTTTTTTTTTTAATCTTATGTTGTGGGACTTGTACAGCACTTTGGTAAACTTTGTTGTTTTTAAATGTGCTCTATAAATAAAGTGGATTGGATTAATGAATTAAGTAGCCCCTTTCATGACTGTGACGCAGCCAACACAGTGTGATTTAATTCAAGGTGGATCGCTGTTGTCGTTTGAACAACTTCAGATTTCATGGGAACTACCAATCCCCCAAATCAAGAATGTTTAATATGAATGAAGTAAGATTTTGATTATTTGAAATATGGCCTGTGTAGACTAAACTATGCACAGAATTATGTCAGTCTACAAGGTCCGGATTCTACATGGTCCGGCAATGTAGACCTTGTAGACTCCACTACAGACCAATTATCAGTGAATGTTCATGCATTTTTAAGAAGGGCTACTTCCACAAAAAAACAAAGAACTCACCAAAACATCTCAGTAGCACCTTATCTAAATGTTCTATTTCATATATATGGAGATTCATATTTATTTATGTATTGCATGCATTTCTACATTTTATTTCCTATTTTGTTTATTCATCCCAGTATATTTCTTTATGTGTGGAATTCTACAAGGCATTTACATTCACATTTACATTTAGTCATTTAGCTGACGCTTTTATCCAAAGCGACTTACAAGTTCTGTACGACAGGTCATCAGGAAGGATACAACTCTATCAGCTGAGTAACAATATTCATCAAAGTGTTGCGTGTTACAGTGTAGGTTAGTTTATTAGGACAAGTGCATGACGGTAAGGTTAGTTATGGTTAGATTTTTTTTAATTTTATTTAAAAAAAAAAAAATCAGATAATGGTTGAAGAAGTGCGTCTTTAGTCGACGGAGAAAGATTGGATGGGATTCGGCTGTCCTAACTGGGGTGGGTAGTTCATTCCACCATTGTGGGGCAAGGACTGAGAATAGGCGTGTAGGTGGTGTATATGTGTTTGAGGATGATATCCTTCAAACAGGCAATAGTGATGATATAATTTGGGCAGTGCTGAGCTGGGTTACTTTCCTCCAGTGTATTTGTCCCCCGGCCCCACCCAATGGCCCCATTGCACACACACACACACACCGAAGTAAAGATTTTTGAACAAAAATTAATTAAAGATTTTTGAACAAAAATTAATAATTTTTTTTTTTTTTTAAACTTCGATTTTTTTTTTAATGATCGAAGCTTGTGCCATCGAACGAAGCTTCGAAGTATTTAAGACAGCCCTCAATGATGAGAGCAGGGTTTTCTTTACCAAAAAAAATCAAGGCCTGTAATTCCTTGAAAACAGCTTTTTTTTTACAAGGTGCTTAAAAAGTCCTTGAAATTCAAATCACCCATTCGCATTGAATGTTTTGTTCATTCATGATCAAATTGTTCTGAATCAAGAAATAATAGTTTTGTTCAATCAAATCTGACGAGTCGCTGTGTCACACGCTCCAATTGCTCTAGCTTGCTCTAGCTGGCAAGCAGGCCAAGAAGATGCTTAAAAAACAGCATTTAATTCATAAAAGTGAATACTATCCTTCGAGTGACATCCATGAAAATGAAAAATAGTGCTTGGAAAAGTACTTAAAAAGTCCTTGAATTTAATTTTGCAATGTCTGTGGTAGGGCTGATTATATATATAATATATAATATATATATATTTTTTTATCATTCTTTCCAAAAGAAAAGAGCCCTAGAAGCGTGGCTAACGCTAATGGCACGCATACCAGAAGCTCACTGCCTACGAAAACAGGCACAGAGGCACTGAAAGAGGATTTCACCCATCTAATGAACACACTAGACTAGACAAATATCAAGATGTATCCATCAGTGGACCAATTGCATGCTTTTGCAGAGGACAAGAAGCCTTCAGTCGACTCCTTCAGACATTAAGCACCGCCCACAGCCCAAATGGAATGATACAATTTTTTTTTTTTTTTTTTTTTTTTTTTATATTATACTTTTTTTTAAATTTTATTATTTTTTTAGTCTACCAATAGTCTACTAACGGCACATTTTGGCCAATCATAGTCGACCATAAAAAACCTTAGTCGGGGACAGCCCTAGTCTGTGGGAACCCTGTGACAACACCGGACAAGCGTCAAGTAAAGCAGGAATGATGAGAGGGCGGGGGGGGGCATCCTACACACCAGTTACGTGTATTCATTTCAGAGCACGGCGTGGTGTGGGGACGGGCTGCATGGTAGCGGGCCAGGCCGTCACGTTGGGACCAACGTTCCTATTTTCGAATCGTCTTGCAGGGGGGGGGGGGGGGGGTAGTAATGTGGAGTGATGGCTGGGCACAGGGAGAAGACTTCTCATTAGGAGACTGGGCCAGGCGGAGGACAGAGCTTGGCACCGCTGTGCTGGATACTGCTGGCCAGTGGCCACACTGCCTAGGCTGGGATGTAACCCAAGCCAGATATGCTAAGCAGGAGTAGGTGCTGGTAGGGATCATGGTTGGCCTGGCTTTGGCAAAACAGTATCACTATCTGTACTAGGCTAGCTAGACTGGTTTGGGCTGTGGTTGGGATGGATGGATGGATGTCTACTGGGGGATGTTTGCTCACTCTTTGTTCTCAGGACTACATTCATAGGCAAACACACTTGTGACTGAGCCTTGTTGTTTGCACCATCATGTTCTTTGCTATATAGTGTTGTCACGATACAAAAATGTTGACTTTGATACCGATGACTGATTTTCACGATACCGGTTCTAAAACGATACCATGGCAAAAACCTAAAATATCAGGAAAGGTAATGGAATAATATTAGATGACGGAACATGGAAATTGGGGGGGCGGGGCTGGTATCTAGGCATAACAAAAAATATTGTTTGTTTCCTGTTGGTTGTCAGTTAAGGCCATGGGTAGGTAGGGAATTTATTTAATTTTTTATTTTATTCTTTCCCACGGCAACTATGGATAGGGAATTTCTTTATTTAATTAAAATGTTCACAACAATATGGATGCATGTACTCTGCCAGCATGTTTAATATCCATAATACTAAAGGTTTGACTAAGATTTCTATGAAACTTTATTAAAAAAAAAAAGGAAAAAAAAATATTATTTTTTTTAAACTCCTAAAATATATTGGGTCGCACCTAAATCGGCAGGGTCGGTCGGCAACCGGAAACAAACCATTATTTTTTTTAGGCCCTATTTTCTTGAACAAGACTGTAAGCTAATTTCCCAAAATGTTGGCGTGTTCCTTTTAAGGTGCTTAAGGGTTCTGGTCATGTAGGATGCCGTGTGTTTGCCGCCATGCAGCCTGGCTGGCGCTGCTCCAACCATGATGCCTACATCAAGCCCCCTGTAGAAGTTCCCACACACCCACCCAGGCAGGGTATTAAGTGCATACCTCGCTGGCCAGCAAGAGCAGTTAATGCTCTCTAGCCCGTTCTTATCCAAACGTTGTGCTCTGTGCCTCGTGGCAGGCGTGCTCGATAAGAACACCCAAAGAAATGTAAAGTAGGCTTAGGCTGCCACTTTCTCCCTGCCTCTGTTCTCCATCTCATTACTTGGCCCGCGCTCCATACGGTACCGCCTTCCTCCCGCAGGGCCCCATTGCTTTGATTTTGAACCTGTAAATAACCCCCATGAAAGGTTTATTATTGTTATGGGTAATTAATTACCTGCTTCATATTTGTGGTGTCACTGGTTTTCAGTGTGTGCCTAAAGTGATTAATGTATTGGGCGGTTTATAGAGATCTATGCCAATTTATGTTTATGAATATCCAGGACTTTTATTATGAGAATTGATAGAAGCCTACTACAACATTATGTGTATATATGTGACCTTTATTTTGAAAACCGTGTTTTACGTTTGCGCTTTTGACAGTGAAATGTTCAGTTCAACTTAGCTTGAAGGAAAGACGCTATTCAAAAAGGTTTAATGGACCCGTATGAGGCCATAGCTCTTACGGTGGGACTTTGATTGTTTATAGAAGAGGAATGTAATACTATGCAAAACGAGAAATAAACAGTGATTTTACCAGCAGTAAGTTGCCAGCCACTTTCATATATGGGGATCCGTTACAGAACCCTTTTAGTTTAAAGATCCAGCACAGCTATGTTTTAATTCAGTCATACATTTGTTTTTATCAAATTTCTTTATTTTCTCTCTTTTTTCTTTTTTTTTTTATATAAAACAAAACATGACGGCACAAATACAGTAATAATAAACGGAACAACACCAGACAATAATAATAATAACAATAATGACTAGAATAACAGTAGAATAATAAAAATTATAAATACAGAACCTAAAAATTCGAACAAATTATATTATCACAAACACCACAAAAGACATTGGAAGTTTCCTTCCCCACTCCCCCCTTAGTAGTGGCCTTTACTTTATCGGCCTTGCGACCCACAGCTCAATGCTGGCCTGTCCCACCCCAATTACACGTGCAGTAGAGATTTCCATATAGATAAGGCATAAATGTTCTTATTGTGGAATGTTAATGTAATGAGTGTAATTTCCTCAGCTACAGATGTATGATTTGATTTGTTATAACTGTTTTAGTGCAGCCTCTCTGAGCACAGGCTACTCTCAGTAGGTTGAATGTTCATTGAAAGGAGATGTCAAGTTAGTATCGGAATACATGAAGCTTTCAAATGTAAACAGATTCATTGGACCAGTGTGATTGGTTGCTATGGGAGACTAACGTTGGCTAACGGCGCTAGCGGGAGATAAATAAATGGTCACAGCTGGCTAGCTAGCTGACCCCGTGTCGGCCTATATTATGCAATATTTAAAGGAAGCAGATTGGATATCTGAAATGGCTTGATTTTGTTCAAATCCAGGGGGGTAGTTTCAAGTTTTGTTTTAATTGTCACATATAAGGTACATTATAGTTACATTCTTGGTTCTGTATGACCCTCCTGAAATTGTGCTTCATACAGTAAAAATTCAAATAAAGACCAAACACTAAATATACAAAACTAAAATGCAAATCCAATGAGGTAGAAGAGGTTGTGCAAATCTTTAGATAATAAATACCTGTAGATCAAATGGATTAGAATAGAATAGAAGTACTTTATTAATCCAGAGGGAAATTCAGCACCACAGATCGCTCGCAGTAAACATTTAGGTAGTCAAAAATAAAATATTGTGTAATGATGTGTGCACGTGGATATCAAAGGGCTTTAGGCATCATTTTCACAACCACAGTTCTAACATGTTGGGTGATTGTATGTAAACATACCTTCTGTTTAAAAATACGTTTTCATTGTACCCAATATTTAAGACAAAGAAATACGTCTGTTTATATTTCCTGAACGGCCCATGTATTTGCAGTTGTTGAGTCAAACCCAGATCACTTGAAATGTGAACGAGACGCATCTCCCGAACGCTCTCCAGTTCTAGTTTCAAGTTTTGTTGTATTTGTCACGTATATAAGGCACATGTACATACAGTGAGTGAAATGCTTGGTTCTGTATGAGCCCCTGCGAATGTGCTTCATACAGTAAAAGTGGAATAAAGTCCCAACACTATACAATATACAAAGTAAAGTACAATGAAGTAAAATGCAGACAATGAGGTACAAAAATGCAAAACTTAAAAAAAGAAGCTAAAATGAGATATGGATGTAGTGCAAATCTTTTGTAATAAATAGATCAAATACGGTGTAGTATTAAACGTGTGTTAAGGGTGAGTGTTTGTTTAACGTGAGCGTGTGCATGTGTGCAATGCAGTAGATGGATGGGTTACTGTACATACAGTCATTGAGCATCCTGACAGCCGGGGGATAGCGGCTCCTTCTGAGTCTCTGAATGTACACAACATTCCAACCCGCCAACATAATCACATTTACAGCGTGCAGCGCTTCGTCTCCACCATTACATTAATTATCCTCCTTCCTTCCTTCCTTCCTCCCTTCCTCCCATCAGGTTGTATGTGTCTCCTAAGAAGCAAGTAGCCGAGCCCGGTCCGGAGTCTCCGCTGAAGTGGTGCCGACAGGTTCTGGACCACCCCAGCCCCGAGACGGAGGTGGCGTGTCGGACCCTGCTCAGCCGCCTGGACCAGAGTATGCATTCATCCAACCGCATCGATAATATCAGTCAATTGTAGGGATGTCCGATGTTAGGCGGCTGGGTGGCACAGCCGAGATTGCGCTCGTCCCCAATGCAAGAGACTCCGGGTGTCAGCGTTGCCTCCGGCTTGGGCCAGTCGTCATACTAACTCAATTGGCAGAGTTAGCGGGTGGAAGTCGATGGGTGGGGATTTGGACGTTGTGGACAGCGACTCCTACAGGTCGGTTGGGGGACGCCTGCACAGCAGAGACAGGAAGTAGCGGGGGTAGTGTGAGCCTCCCACGTGTTACTCCTCGCCAATGAGAGTCCGCGCTGGCAGGTGAAAAGATGTGACCGGCTGCCTCCTCGTGTACCGGAGGGGACACGTGGTGCAAGGCTTCTATCCTCTCTACAACCGACCAGTGGGGGGCATAGTCTAGCAACGTTCAAGACAAGGGAGGGGAGAATTGGAAACTCGAAATTGGGATGGGAGAAACATTTAAAATAAGGAGAAAAAGTGGATTAAAAAAAAGGAATGTCCGATATTATCGGCCGATATTGGCATTAAAATGTAATATCGGAAATTATCGGTATCTGTTTAAAAATGTTTTATTTGTTTATTTATTTATTTTTACATTTATTTACCCAGGAAAGCAAATTCTTATTTTATTTATTGTCAAAAGTATGCATAATGTTGTGTTAATTCCACGACAAGAGATATGTAATGTTAATTACCTGAAATTATTCAGTTTTTTTGCGGGTGCAACCCCGCATATATCGGTATCGGTTGATATCGGTATCAGAAATTAAGAGTTGGACAATATCGGATATTGGTAAAAAAAAAAAGCCAATATCGAACATCCCTAGTTAATTGATATCAGTGTCGTAGTTTATTCAGATCAAGGTCGGATTTATTTATACAGCATACATACATTTATACAGAGTACAAAAGTAATGTAAATACAATGCTGATATAAAAATACAACACAGGGTGCACAATTTACACAAACAGAAATAGTACTGCAAACAGGGGCGACAGTGGCTCAGGAGGTAGAGCAGTCGTCTGGTAATCCGGAGGTTCCCGGGCAGCGTGTCGAAGTGTCAGCACGACACTTAACCCCTAACTGCTTCCGATGAGCTGGTTGGCTCCTTGCATGGTCGCCTCCGCCGTCGGTGAGTGAATGTGGCAAATGTGAGTAACAAATGGTAAAGCGCTTTGGATAAAAGCGCTATATAAATGCACCATTTACTTCATATACAACCGAAAAATACAATATAAAATGCTCAGTCAAAATAGATTGACAGATGTATAGTTTATTAATAAAACATCCTGTGTTGGAATCTTTGAACCAATGTATCCAAGCTAAAGTATGTGTGCTTGTGTGGGTTGAAACTTTGGTTGAGAAAAGGGACCAAAGAAAGTGCGCTGACACACGCGGTGGGTGTCGTCGCGCTCGAGGCAAAGACAAAACCACAGTCTTCCCGATGAACTCCACAACCATCTTGTTCCCGCGTGTCTAAAGGCTCTTTTTGTCCCCCTCTGCTACCGCCATGGAAATGTTTGGCCGATACCGCTGCTGGGTTGAAAGGCACCCAATTCAGTATTTTCACCGCAGGGAGACCGTCTACCCCCTCCTGTGAATGTACTGCAGTCTTATTTACCATTCACCACAACAGAGATCATGTGTGTGTGTGTGTTAGTCATATGACAACAATGCCCCTGATAGCTTATTGTATGTGTACATATAATAATGTGTGTGTCTGTGTGCACGCACGCACGCATGCATGCGTTTGTGCCTGTGTGTGGGGACAGCAGTTGTGTTTGATCCAACAAACACCCCTTCCATTATTTACCCTGCTAGCGGGTTTCAACTTCCTGTGCGCCGCGGAACTTGGAACAACAGAGCTATTCACACCAGGGCTGAATGAGCAGATGAAGTCATCATGGGCTGGTTGGATTACCTCGCCCCTGGGTCAGCTCCCCTGTTAAACGGTGCCACAGCACAGCTTGTCGGGCTGTGAAGCCGCTCGGTGGCAGAGACCAGGTTTTTAGGCTGAACTGAGTTAATTCCACAGCTAACGGTAAAGGTGTATATAGACCCGTTCGCTCAGTATACGTCAGGCTCAGTGTGAGCACGCGCATCACCGGAGCAGAAGGGGACGTAACCCTGGTCAGAACAACGGGGCAGACTACAATTTATTAGCAGTTTTTGTTAGCCATGCTCGCGATCTAAACGATCAATCCATGCCAAGGCTAGATATGTAAAAGGTGACACTCGCAGCCGTGCTGATTTGGCGAGATGACATCCAGCCGTTTTTGTTTGGAACTACTTTTAGTCGGGGGAGTGCCGTGGTTTCTCCATAGAGCCCCGGCGTATTCTTTTAGCGCAGCAGTTCACGCAGGTCCAGGACGACTTGGTCACGTGACTCCATTGGTATTGCTGATTGGCTCGAAACGCGGTTTGTTTGTGAACAGCGAACAGGTGTGTATGTAATATCTGAAAGTACATAAGACGAGGCCCATGGATCAAATCTATTCTTACCTCTTGGGTAAGCAAGATATAGGCCAGGTTGTTTTGTGAAATTACCTAGCTAAGGCTTTTGGGATTTTTTTTTAGTTTTTGTGTGTCTCTTGACTCTTCTACCAAACTTCTGTCTCAACTTTTCACAACCAAAAAATAATCCAGTTAGCTGCAAAAGTGTTCGGCCAGCAGGTCGGTAACACTTTCAAAACGTGTTGTCATTATACAGCACAATTACAGTACAACGAAAAGACGTTTGGCATCCAACCAGAGTGCAAATGTAGCAGTAAAGTGCAACAGCGATATACAATGTACAGGTGATTTAAACTGGGTACAAAAGATACAAATGAGTACTACTGAGTGTAGTGCTAATCAGGTGTATGGACAGAGTTGTAGTATAATAAATAAAGACTGTATGACTACTACTGGCCAGCAGCGTAACTAGTAGGATATGTGCAGATGTAGTAAAGTACTATGTGCAGGTAAGTACAGACTGGTGAGGATAGGTATATATATGCGGTGATGTGTGTGACGTTTTTTTTCTTCCGGTTTATACCATTTGGATCCATTACAATGCAAAATGACAAATGGGCTCCGATTGACTGCTTTCATTTTGCGCCCCGTCTCACATTCCATATTGTATTTGAGTAGTATTGAGTTACGTGTTAAAATCCACTCCTTTTTATGTGTCCTTCCCTGTGTCTGGGGCCTATGATTCATCCAGGTGGAACAAGTGTATAATCGGAGCCCTGGATGGAACCTGAGGCTGCATGTCCACCGGTCCTCGGAGAGGGCCGTGTTGTTCTCCCCTCCACGTTCTTTACAACGGAGCGCCGCGCTTCAAAGGGGTTCTCGATAGTCGCGTAGCAACAACGGCAGCTGCGAACGGCGCTTCCCTCAAGCGTCTACTTAGTGGTGGTGTTTCGCCAAAGAGGAGGTGATTGTTTGGGACACGGCACATAATTCCTCCCCTCTCTCCCTCTCCCTCTCTCTCTCCTCTCTGGCAGGCTCTCGCTGGAGGAACATGTACAGCAGCCCGTCAGCGGAAGCAGGCTTGGGCCTGATCTCACCTGGGTACCACAAATCAACTAACAAATCCCTACTAACCAGTGGCAGCTCAGGTACGGCATGACATTAACACACTGTACCGTTCACTCTCTGCCCCCGGCACAACGCAGGGATCCACTCCGGAGGTTTAGAACCATTTTTTATTTTTTACGATTCGAAATGTTGAATTCACAAACCTTTTATTTTCTTTATCACCATCTGAACAGTAACGGTGAAAGGTTGGAGATGACCGGGTGACATTGAAGATACTATATATATATATATGGTATCTTGTGTTGTGCACTAATAATACGCTCCCTGATGTGTATGATACCTGAGCTTGGCTTTGCGGTGTCTGTTGGTTGCAAACCCTTTGCATCCTTGTCCCGCTGATCACAGCGTGTGTTACAGCGCGGGGACGCAGTGCAAAGAGCCAACAATGCTCCCGTTGTTGTGTGATCACCATGAATAACCAATCTTTGCATGAACTTGTAAATGCTTGGCTTGTGGGTGACGGTGACTCCTCCCTCTAATCCCAGAGCTTTTACATAACCAATTGCCCCTGGATGTTGTTGTTGGTTGTTGTTTGTTGTTGTTGTCGTCAGCCAGAAGGGTGGGGGCGACTCTATGCTTGCAGCTTTACCCACTGCATGGTCAACACACAAACCAGTCTGGTCTAATGCTACTGGACAGTGCTGGGGGGGGGGGGGGGGGGGGGGGGTGATGTCGGGGGTAACTGTGCTTGGGGAAACAGGGCAAATATCTGAATCTCATCTTGAAGCAGTGGTTCTCAATGTGGGGTCCGTGGGCGGGGACCCCCAGGGGTCCTCGAGGGGGCTCCAGGGGGACCCCGGAAAATAAATGGCGAATAGTTAACATTTCACCATTTCATTCGCAAGAGGGTAGAGGTCCATGAGAAAACGTACGAGTGACTATTCTGATCGTAGGTTTCACTTTCTCCGCTGCAGTACTGCTGGACTTGTCTTGTCCAGTGGGGATTCCTTCCCAGAGACCAAATCTAATCGATTGCCATCCACAGCCTAATAATTCAGGGGTCCTTTACAAACACACACAAAAGGTTGAGAACCTCTGTCTTAAAGGGACACTCCACCAAGAACAACGAAGCTGATTTGTATTATGTCCATAACCTCACACATACCGTAATTTTCGCACTATAAGCCGCACCTGAATATAAGCCGCAGCAGCTAAATTTAATGATGTGTACATATATAAGCCGCACTGGACTATAAGCCGCAGGTGTTTTAATGTTTAATTACCATATGTAAGGGTTCTCGGGAAAGAGATGGCTGTTTGAGGAAGCTCCCATTTATTAACTTGCAGCAGCTGTGTGCCTGTGAGAGAAGAGTGAGATTTAAGAGGTCCCCTAGTGGCTGTTAGCTGTAAAAATCCATAGATTAGCCGCACCGTTATATAAGCCGCAGGGTCGAAAAATGGAGGGAAAAGGCGCGGTTTATAGTCCGAAAATTACGGTATTCCCCAAAAACCTGTCTTGTACAAATTCATTTGGTTAATGGGTTTAAAAGATTTGGAAACGTGAACTCTTCATATTTAGTTGCCTTTTTCGACGTGTCACGACTTCCTTGTATTGAAACGGAGCTGCGCTCGTGTGTCGACAGGGTTTATGAGCATGCACTCCGCTCTGAGCTCCCAGTCCTCCATAGACAGCGAGCTGAGTACGTCGGATGACTCCATCTCCATGGGCTACAAGCTGCAGGACCTCACCGATGTCCAGATCATGGCTCGCCTGCAGGAAGAGAGTGAGTAGAGGCCCATGAACACGTGTCACAGAGTCTAAAGAGTACAGTATATGGCAGGTAGCTGATAAGACCAGAGACGAAGCCACCGGTCTTTGTGCCGTTTGTTACACAAGCCTCGGACAAACATGACTGTATATTATTGTATATACCTACTCATTACCTTTATTTCTTAAGCTTAGCATTGTATTTTATTCATATTACTTTTTTATCACGTCTATTCTATTTTATTATCTATTTTATTATTTGTATTTTTGCACAATCGAGGTGGGCATTGGGACACCTTCATTTCACTACATGTCTCGTGTATGTATGCGACAAATAAAACGTGGAACGTAGCATTGTAGAGGAAGGGTGCGCTGCATTTACAACACAAGACTAAATGAGAGCAACTTGGCATGCGGCACAATAATCAACTACTACGGTTGAGGAGCCAGGAAAAAACAAGCATCTCAGGTTTTCCGAATGAATGTACATTTTAAAAGGTTGTGACAATAAAATAATCTGAATCTAGTAGGTAATCATATAGGCAATGTAGATTCCTTAGCAGAGTACATAATAGTAAAAGACAGTACAAAGGTTACTTATTTATTTTAGTTATTTATTTATATATATACAAATTAATTCTATATATGTTATATATATTTATATATATTATGTTATTATATCTTTTTTTCCATTTCTGATATTGATTGAAGAAGTGTGTTTTTAGTGGACGACGGAAAATTGGGCGGGTTTCATCTGTTATCTGGATTATCTTGTTCTTGCGATCGCGGGAAGCCATGTTCGTAATCGAAGCTCAGTTAATCACCCCGGCCCTAGCGCGCAAATCTGCACGGTCCTGAGGCACCACATAATTATGTGTCAGGAAACATGACGTGTGATTCTGATCTCAGGCCTGTGGCACCACATGTGTGTCAGGAAACATGACGTGTCTCTGATCCCAGGTCTGCGGCAGGACTACGCCTCCAGCTCGGCCTCGGCCTCCCGGCGCAGCTCCTCGGCCTCCTCGCAGTCCCTGCGGCGCGGCACCTACAGCGACCAGGAGTTCGACCGCTACAGCCTGGAGGACGAGGAGGACGAGTGCTGCTCCCTGCCCCGGCGCCGCCCCCGCTTCGCCGCCTCCCCCCTGGGCTCGCCTCGCTGCCTGTCCCCCTCCTCCTCCGGCGCCGCCACCACCGCCGCCTCCTCAAACCACAGCCAGGAGTACAGCGGCAGCAGGCTGGCGGCCGCGCGGGCGAGGACCCCCCGGCGCTCCCTGCAGGGCCCCAGTGCGGAGCTGCTCAAGTTCGCCAAGAGCGAGGGTAGGCACACATCGGTGTTCGAGCGCGGCGAGATGGGGGGGGGGGGGGTATTTGCCGTTTCATTGCTGGTGAAAGTGATGGTGAATGAATGAATAGTGAATTGATCCCAGTCCCTGATCACTAGGTACGGGGCAGGTTTTTTTTATTTTTTTCATTTCATTTTCATTTAACCTTTTATTTATTTCTCAGAAATACATTAACGGGTGGAACCTCGTTTCCAACGATGCAGAGATTACATTAGGCAGAAATAAAAGACCATAAGAATACAAATATTAACATTAAAGTTAAAACAATTCCTAGTTAAAACATTAAGATTTAGAAGCATTCTTTCTCAAATGTCCCAATGTTATCGTGGGAATCAATATTTCAAGTGCATTGTAGGTCATTCCACGAGTCCGGAGCACAAAACCAAAACAAAGCAGTCTTTACAAGTTCGGAACATGTGACCCGAGGAACATGTAGTGTGATCCAGTCCTGAGAGCAGGTTTGATAAACTCCTACATCGAGGAACATGTAGTGTGATCCAGTCCTGAGAGCAGGTTTGATGAACTCCTGCATTGAGGAACATGTAGTGTGATCCAGTCCTGAGAGCAGGTTTGATAAACTCCTGCATTGAGGAACATGTAGTGTGATCCAGTCCTGAGAGCAGGTTTGATGAACTCCTGCATTGAGGAACATGTAGTATGATCCAGTCCTGAGAGCAGGTTTGATAAACTCCTGTATTGAGGAACATGTAGTGTGATCCAGTCCTGAGAGCAGGTTTGATAAACTCCTGTATTGAGGAACATGTAGTGTGATCCAGTCCTGAGAGCAGGTTTGATAAACTCCTACATTGAGGAACATGTAGTGTGATCCAGTCCTGAGAGCAGGTTTGATAAACTCCTACATTGAGGAACATGTAGTGTGATCCAGTCCTGAGAGCAGGTTTGATAAACTCCTGTATTGAGGAACATGTAGTGTGATCCAGTCCTGAGAGCAGGTTTGATAAACTCCTACATTGAGGAACATGTAGTGTGATCCAGTCCTGAGAGCAGGTTTGATAAACTCCTGTATTGAGGAACATGTAGTGTGATCCAGTCCTGAGAGCAGGTTTGATGAACTCCTACATCGAGGAACATGTAGTGTGATCCAGTATGCCTAGCCAGATGCCTAAATATTTATAATGACTCTTTCAATAGCTGTACTGAATAAAGTGCTACCGGTAATCTGAAGTTTTTTTTATTATTATTATTTTTTTTTACATCGTTTTCTGTTGTGCTGAAACAATAATATTGCTGTGTGTGGTACCAGAGGAGATTTACAGATTAAGACATTGTTTACAGTTGCACTGATCCCATAGTATTGTGTATTCTGTTGTATCCAAGTGTGCTGTGTCTTTGTGTGTGTGTGTGTGTGTGTGTGATACCAGAGGAGATTTACAGATTAAGACATTGTTTACAGTTGCACTGATCCCTGATCCCATAGTATTGTCTTTTCTGTTGTATCTAAGCGTGATGTGTGTGTGTGTTTGTCTGTGTGGTTCCAGAGGAGTTGAGGCACAGCATGCCTAACCTGGCCCCCCGCACCAGCCTACGCTCCCTGGAGGCGGTCAGAAACAGCCGCAGCATGGAGGCTAACCTCCAGAGCTCTGGCAACCGCATGTCCCGCCTCACCCACTCCCCCTCCACAGGTAACCCCACCCCACCCCACCCCTGTCCCGCCTCACCCACTCCCCCCTCCACAGGTAACCCCACCCCTGTCCCGCCTCACCCACTCCCCCCCCACAGGTAACCCCACCCCTGTCCCGCCTCACCCACTCCCCCCCTCCACAGGTAACCCCAACCCTGTTCCTCACCTGTTCGCGTCTATATTAATCCCAGCCGAAGAGTGCAAGAGCGCTTCCGCATTTTGCCCTGATTGGCCCCGGTAACGCCCTCCAAATGCGCATTTTCTTTTTCCCCGCTCAGACGGCGAAATGGAATACATGTATATTATCGCGACGCAGACCAGATTCACTCGCAACGCCATAACGTTATTTCCCTGTACATTGCAACGTTAACACAACGCAGCTGTCAACTGTACTTTACATATTATCCAAACGAGGACCACATAACGCCATAACGTTATTTCCCTGTACATTGCAACGTTAACACAATGCAGCTGTCAACTGTACTTTACATATTATCCAAACGAGGACCACATAACGCCATAACGTCATTCATTCATTCATGTCGATGGACGTACTGGTAGCCTGCAGTATCCTCAAGCAACTCATGTAAAGTTGAACATTTACATTTACATTTAGTCATTTAGCTGACGCTTTTATCCAAAGCGACTTACAAGTTCTGTACGACAAGCCATCAGGAAGGGCACAACTCTATCAGCTGAGCAACAATGTTGATCAAAGTGTTGAGTGCTACAGTGTAGGTTAGTTTATTAGGACAAGTGCATGACAGTACGGTTAGTTAGGGTTCGATTTTTTTTTATTTTTTTTATTCAGATAATGGTTGAAGAAGTGCGTCTTTAGTCGACGGCGAAAGATTGGACGTGATTCGGCTGTCCTAACTGGGGTGGGTAGTTCATTCCACCATTGTGGGGCAAGGACTGAGAATAGGCGACTTCTCTTTGATGACCCTCCCGGAGCTTGGATAGGAGTAGGTCTGAGGCGGCCAGAAGATGCAGAGCGTAGGGGTCTTGAGGGTGTGTAGTTAGAGACCATTGACCGGAGGTAGGCGGGAGCGGTTCCCTTTGCCGCACGGTATGCTAGGTCGAGGGCCTTGAAGCGGATTCGTGCAGCAATGGGGAGCCAGTGCAGGTCCCTAAGAAGTGGGGTGACATGGGCCGACTTCGGTAGGTTTGAGATCAGGCGGGCCGCTGCGTTCTGAATGAGTTGAAGAGGCTTAGTGGCAGTGGCCGGGAGGCCAGCGAGCAGTGCATTGCAGTAGTCGAGGCGGGAGATGACTGTTGATTGGACGAGGAGTTGGGTGACTTCTTTTGTCAGGAAGGGGCGGATCCTTCTGACGTTGCTCAGGAGGAATCGGCAGGTTCTGGTCGTCGCTGCGATGTGAGCAGAGAAGTTCAACTGGTCGTCGAGGACAACACCAAGGTTCTTGGCGGTCGGGGACGCAGTCACAGCTGCATTCTCGACTGTGATTGAAAGGTCGGTTAGGGGGGAGGATTTGGCCGGCAGGTGGAGCAATTCTGTTTTGCTTAGGTTCAGTTTGAGGTGGTTGGACGTCATCCAGGCTGAGATGTCGGACAGACAGGCCGAGATCCGCTCAGAGACGTGGATATCTGAGGGAGGGAAGGAGAGGAAGAGTTGAGTATCGTCGGCATAACAATGGTAGGAGAAGCCATGAGACGTGATAATGTTACCCAGTGATTTAGTGTAGAGGGAGAAGAGAAGGGGTCCTAAAACCGAGCCCTGGGGGACACCCGTCCGCAGGGGGCGGGTGGCCGACAGGGTCCCTCTCCATGACACTTGGTAGGAGCGGTCATTGAGGTATGATGACAGCCATGTCAGCGCAGAGCCAGCCACTCCCATTCCTGCGAGGGCCGCAAGGAGGATCTGGTGGTTGACTGTGTCGAAGGCTGCAGATAGATCTAGGAGAATCAGGACAGAGGAGAGGCCTTTCGCTTTTGCTAAGTGAAGTGCCTCTGTGACCGCAATGAGGGCTGTCTCTGGAGTGACCAGTCCTGAAGCCTGACTGATTAGGGTCTAGGAGGTCATTCTGTAAGAGATAAGCAGTAAGTTGGTTGGATACAGCACGTTCAAGTGTTTTAGAAAGGAAGGAGAGAAGAGAGACAGGACGGTAGTTGCCTATGACGGTAGGGTTCAGGGTTGGTTTTTTTATGAGCGGCGTGACTCAGGCTTGTTTTAGGGAGGTGGGGACCACCCCCGAGTTGAGTGAGGAGTTGATGGTTGCAGTTAGGAATGGGAGGATGTCTGGTGCTATGGTCTGGAGGAGTGGGGAGGGTAGCTGGTCCAGCTGGCAAGTAGTCGGACGGTTCGACGTTACCAGTGTCAGGGTCTCTGCTTCTGTAATGGGAGAGAAAGATGACAGAGTGAAGGATGAGGTTCTCGATTCAGCATTTGGAATGGGTGGGGGTTTGGAGAAGGAGCTGCGGATGTTCTCCACTTTTTCCTCAAAGAAGATCGCAAAGTCTTCGGCAGAGAAAGATGAGGGAGGGGGGGGTGGGGGGGGAGTGAGGAGGGAGGACATGGTAGCATGCAGTTTGCAAAGATTCTTGGCAGAGGCCTCGATCCTATGGTGGAAGAAAGAAGCTTTGGCATTAGTGATGGTTTTGGAGAATGTTAACAAGAGGTTGTGATATGTGTCGATGTCAGCAGTGAGGCGTGACTTTCTATACTTCCTTTCAGCTGCTCTCAGGACCTGTCTTTGTTCTCTCACTGGATCTGTCAGCCATGGACTGGGTGGGGAACGGCGGGCAGGTTTCTCAACGAGGGGACAGAGCTTGTTGAAGGAGGTTGCAAGGGCTGAAAGGAGGGTGGAGGTTGCCATCTCTGTGGAGAGAGCAGAGAAGGTGTCACTCAAAGGTAGAGCGGATAGTATGTCAGAGGAGAGGGTGGAGGGGGATAGGGAGGGCAGGTTGCGTCTGAGTGAGACTCTTTGAGTTGGGGTGAAGACCTTTCGGTTAAGCATGAGAGTTAGTGAGAAGGATATGAAGGAATGGTCAGATACATGTAGGGGAGTTACCGTGGTGTTAATGATGCTGGAGTTACGGGAAAATATGAGATCCAAGGAGTTGCCTGCTTTGTGGGTGGGAGGCATGGCAGTGGGAGTCAGGTCAAACGATTGTAGGAGGGAGACTACTATGACTGACTGAGATGAGTCAGGCAGGTTGAAGTCGCCCAATAGAAGGAGAGGGGTACCATCTTCCGGTAAGGAGCTAAGAAGCATGTCCAGCTCATCTGTGAAGTGATCGAGTGTACCTGGAGGGCGGTAGAGTGTAACAATGGTGAGATTGAAAGGATTAGAGACAGATACTGCATGATATTCGAGAGAGGAGAGTGACAGTTCTGGGAGTGGTGTTACGTTTGTAGCCCATGAAGGAGATGTCATGAGGCCAGTGCCTCCACCCCGTCTGGAAGGTCGAGGTGTGTGAGTGAAGTTATAGTTTGTAGATAATGCTGCAGGTGTTGATGAGTTATTGGGGGTTATCCAGGTCTCAGTTAGAGTCAGGAGCTGCAGATTTAGACTATGGGCGTAGGCAGTAATGAAGTCAGCTTTCTTGACTGCTGATTGACAATTCCATAAGCCTCCCCGTACTGTGACAGGTGTATTTCATATTGAACACAATATGAAAAAGAAAAAAAACAACAAAAAAAATATGACTAATGCCAACTTTATACAACAAAGAAAAAAGTGACTGAGCATTGTTCATAGAGTGAAGGTAAAACCAAGACATCAATATAGACTACCAGATGGAGATGTAATGTCATTTTACAAATACAATCATTTAACAATTTACCCTTTAACCCAATTGAATAAGCTAACTGAAGTAGTTACGCGTGTTTGCAGAGCTAAATATTCAGCAGGACTGCCAGACAATGGGTCACACAGACAGAAATGAGTCAGTAAATAGTTGGCAAGGATTAAAAGCAGTCAAATGTACAATAGGAGTTCCAAGTCCATTGATGCTACGTACTATAGCAGTGTGACATATACGCCTATGGAAACCTGTGTGACTGACTGTGTTGCAATTAGTCTAATGTCTCCTTCCTGTACTTGAAGCTTTCCCTTGAACTCACTAGCGAGATGAGAGACCGGTGAGAAGATGCAGGAGATATATCACAGTTGTTGTTTTAATAGAGCGAATGTTAGTAACAGTGAGTCAAGACAAGTTAGCGCTTTAATATGGCGTGTTCTGTGATATTAATGTGATTGACCAGCGTTAATGTGATTGACCAGCGTTGCGACCAGCGTTGCTAATATGAACCAAAGGCTTTAATATGGCGCGTTCTGGCATCTGTGATTAACCGTGTTGAATGGGGGTCTGAACCAAGCGAGGACCTTATGCGCATGTGCGGCGAGAACCTGGGCGAAGGAAAAGGAAATGCGCATTGCTTACCGGCGAATGGGGAAGAATGCGGAAGCGCTCTTGCACTCTTCGGCTGGTATTAATATAGACGCCACCTGTTCATCACCTGTTCCTCACCTAGCCCTCACCTAGCCCTCACTTGGCCCTCACTTGGCCCTCACTTGGCCCTCACCTGGCCCTCACCTAGCCCTCACCTAGCCCTCACCTAGCCCTCACCTGGCCCTCACTTAGCCCTCACCTAGCCTATTTTTTAAGGAGTCTACTTAGATAAACAGTAAAAGTGGAGGATGTTGTCAGTTTGATGCAACACATGGATTGAACCAGACTTTCTGTGCGAGAGATTGTGTGAGACCATCTCTTATCTCTATCCTTCACCCAACGCTGATATGTTTTGTGAAACCTGCCAACCCAGAGGGAAAGAAACTACGGTAATCATCACTTTCCTTTTTAACCGCAATGTCAACAAACGAGTTGTTTATGGCAGATTTCATTCCCTCTCGACAGAGACACTCATTTGCATTTGAAACAGTTGTGGGATGAATGGCTCAGTCCCGTTGTGATTAACATACATAGCCTGTGTAGCTGGTTCAGGACTGTGGGTGTTGGGCCCAGTTTCTGTCCTTAAAAGTAGCCTACGGTTCGACGTCTGCAATCTTCATGGCTGCTGTTGGAGTGGAATGCATAGCTTTACAACTGCAAGAAAACGTTTAAACAATGATGGTGAGCTATATAGCCTATGCTGCGGAATCCATTCAAGAATATAACTTTAGGGGGCTCCAGTAGCTCACCGCGTATCTCGGCGCTATTTCTGCGTCGGGAGGAGCCGTGCTGCGTCACGGTTCTGGTTGACTCCGAGTTCGATTCCCGGACCCGCCGTCATTTGCTGAATGTCTTCCCCTGTTCTCCCTCCCGTTTCACTCTACAACTGTCGGTCATGCTTGACCAGAAAAGCGATAAACGCTAAAAAAAAATAAAGTTTAAAAAAAATATATATATATAACTTTAAAGGCTTAGTGGCACAGATCTGAATGTATCTTTTTTCGTGTGACATTATGACATATTTTGGTAACATTAGCAAAGTTTTAAACTTTATTCGCAAGTTCAGTAGCCTGTTTTAGGCGATTTATACGAATTTCACAATTTAAGATGCTCCTGTAATATCCCAAATCCTAACTGGATGTAATATCTAAATCCTAACTGCATTCAGGAAGTGTTCGGTAATGGCAAAAATCCTCTAGGCTTTTAAGTGGATAATAAGATATAAGACACATTGGATGCTACAGCGTTTTCGGCAGTTTTGTGGCATACATGCAAGTAGGGTTGCAAAATGTCAGGGTTTTTCAAAGGTTGAAACTTTCCATGGGAATTAACAGGAATAAAATGGAAATATAGGGGTTATTTGTTTGCATAGGCTGTATTTATTTGTATTTATTCAGATATAAACATAAACCTTTTACCATATTGGGTCTCTTGAAAGGCGCTATAATTATATCATAAGCCGATATAATTGCAAACCCTTCTTCGAACGGAAACAAAAAACAAGTGCGAATCCGACCAACGAACAAAGCGGCATTTAAAAAAGTTTATTAATATTTAAATGAGTTGACTCTTTACATTATTATATATTGTATTGGAGTGCTCTACGCGTGTGATGGTAGAATGCACTGTGCATGCAGAGGGTTGTAATTCTACTGAATTCCTATCGTATTATGTGTATTTCGCTTTGCAACCCTACTGGCCAGACTTCCACGCCTGCCTTGTTTAGTGTGGTTGAGAAGAACTGTGAAGTGTTTACACCCCAACTGAACCCAGAACAAACAACCACACCCTAATCCTGGCAATGCAAGGTGACCTTCCAAGTGATCCCAGTTCAGGAGTGGTTTGTTTGAAGTGATAATGCAATTGGAACTAAATACAGGAAAATAGTCCAAATAAAACTGTGCGTTTATTGAAGCGATTTCTGTTGACAATATTCTGTATTTTTCAACATGTTTTCGTATGTTTATTAAGATCATTATACTAGCAAATACTAAGTCGCAATACTAAATAAATCACGTTGACGTGAACTGGACGTTCTAAATAGCATTCCGTAAGTGCAAGTCAAAGTTCTTACACATTTATCAGGATTCAAAATCGTCCGACCTGCATGAATAAGTGTGGGGTTGAAAAAACTGCAACTAAAGTAAAGTTGTAAAAGCACCCTTAGATTGAACCATTGGTAGCTAAGATGAATCAAAGTTTGGTTTTCCACCAGTTGCCAATAGCCAAAGAGAAAAGGCTGTCTTTGCCGCCACGTGCTGTCGATGTAGACCGCTTCGTTGAAATGACTGGCTGCTACCTTTCAGATTCAGACAACTTTATTGATCCCGCGTGGGGCTTTCCGCGTGTCGCTCTGCGTTTGCTTACCCCACAGATTCCCAACACCTATCCCACTACTTTACCAGTTACTCTACCACAGTATCTTCACTTACCCCACAGCCCCCCCACCTACCAAACTGCCCCGCAGGCCTCCACTGTTACCCGAACTCTACAGGTGACTTCTGCAATGATAACACATCATTCCTCCAGTCCTTCCTTCTCCTTCAGGTCTCTCATCCTCTTTTTTTCCCCCTCTCTCACTTTCCCTAATGTTGTGTCCGTCAACATACCCCAAGTAATACCCCATTCACCTGCCCCGTAACCTGTTCTCCCACTCGCCCCACACTGCCCCCTGGTGTCACTCCTTGGGTTGGCCCACAACTCCTTTGGGCGGCCACACGTTTCGGTTCTTGTAGCTGCATTGATTATTCATACTATTTGTGTTTGTTCTGTTTTTTTTTCTTTCTTTTTTCTTAACCCTCTTGAGGTGTACAACGTGATTTAGAATCTTTGAGGACTGAACGTTCTAATGATGAAGTAACAATGGCAACTGTTCTATGTCTAAATCTATGGAAGTTCTAGAATTCCAAGATGGTATTCTGAGGGGGGGGGGTTAACGGCATATAAACGGCATATAAAAGGCATATAAAAAAATCACACCTCAGGCTCAAAGGCTTAACGGCATATTCTGACTTGGTCACTTGAAGGATTCTGTGAGCTCACTGAAATCTCAACCCCCCGTGCGTCATTCTCTCCTCAAGGTATGACCCCCAGTCGGCTACGTGGCAGCGGCCAGTCTCCCCTCTCCCTGCGGGCTCCGGTGAAAGCCATGGGCTCCATGGCGGCGGCCCGCCAGCCGTCCAGAGGCCTGCCCGTGATCCAGGGGGTACCCGCAGGAGCGGCCCGGAGGATTCAGTCCCCGGGCCCTGCCAACGGGGGCGGGACCTATATACCCGGGAGAGCCTCGACCGGGACGGCGAGGCAGCCGGTGGGCCGAGGGCAGGGCGTGCCGGCACCCTCCACCAGGAGCAGACTCTCGCAGCCGACCAGGAGGTGAATGCTTAAGACGCTTACGCACTGCAGAACATTAATATTAATTTTTTTCACAATTGAATGCAAATAATAATAATAATACACTTTATTTGTATAGCACCTTTCATACAGAAACTGCAGCTCAAAGTGCTTCACAACAGAAAAAACCATAAAATTAGCACATAAAGTGCAGACATATAAAATCCCAGTTTTTTACATTAGGATCTAACATCCCAACAGGCCACCTTGTTTATAGTTTGATTCAGTTTTAAATCGACAATAAAAAAAAAGAGTAAGATAAAATAGACGGAGTAAAATAGTGCAATAGTGCAGTGCAATAAAATTGTAGAATAGAATAGATTTAAATATATATATATTTTACAGTGCAATAAAATAGTTCTGGATTACTGTTCAACAGTTCAACGTCGTCTTTACCTTCTCCGTTTGGTATCCACAGTTTAAAACTTGGACAGTCTTCCCTCCTGTTTTATACCCACTGGCAAATGTCAAATAAACGTCGGTCACAGATATTTTAGAGTTTATACATTGCTTTGGGAGGTACCTCCTCTATTTAAACACACATTTTTATTATCTGTGATTGACAGGTCTTTGGGGGGGATGACAAAGATCTCGGACGAAACGTGGAAAGAGGGCTGCTACTGACCGAGTTCCCGCGGCGACGATGAAGGATGACACATCCCAACCCCCCCCCCCCCCCCTCCTTTACCTCACGTAGTACAAACAAGATGACTTGACTCCGGTGTACTGTACTGCTGACCCCTTCAGGTTGGAGCACCGGGCTGAACTGCACCTGTGTATGGAAGAAGGTCCCTGTTCCCCCCCCCCCCCCCCCCCCCTAGCATGACACCCTCTCACTCCGTGGACACACTACTAAGAGAAGGGGAGGTCGACAGGGGAGGGGAGCAAGCAAGACACACACACACACACACACATACCGCTTGCTTTATGGACCCATTTTGGAGCTTCCAGAAGAGTTGCTTGTATCAATTTTACGTTAATTATTTTTGTATGGCAAGTGTGAAGACTGCTGGAATAATAAGGGTTGTACTTGACTTTGTCCTGTTGTTGTTGTTGTTGTTGTTTTTCTTGATGTTGATGAAATGAAGGTATGGCTGATTTTTTGTTAATTTTCTTTGTGTGAATTCCTACTAGACAAAGTGATACGAGTGTTGCATGAAGTTGGTATGAGGTTTTGTTGTTCAACTTCTCCACAAACTCATTCCTGGTGATGAAACTACAACACCTGTCTTGATCTTCCAAATCTCCCACGTTGATTCATGGGCTAGATTCTTTTTTTAGCGTTTGTGAGCAATCGTTGAGAGATCCTCCATCCTCTTTGTGTTTTTGCTTCTCTGCGGACACTGCAATGCAACCTCTTTGGACCACACTGCCCTTATCATTACAAGTGAAACCTGCTGTTGAAGAAAAGAGAAGATTTGTATTGTCGTCGGGGTAGATTGTTTGTGCCAAGGTGCATTTTAACTTGCAACACTTTCTAATTCCAGAAGAACTCGTAGTCGAAGATACTGAATGCATTTTCCAGGTGTTTTTACTGTATATCTGTAAGTGAATTGAGTGTTTGCTTTTGGATACCACTGTAATAATAAAAGAAAATGTTTATGCACGAAGGCCTTGTGCCTTTATAGACCGCTATGCACCCTCATGCGGAGTGCCTCTGGAAATTAGGAGCTGGTGTAAAAAAAAAAAATTAACAATAAACTCTACCAGAACTAATAAATGTCTTCTTTTATTTATTTAGAATAAATATAGTTGAGGTCTCAGACTTGATCAATTACATAATGCACAGCCGCTATCAACTCCTTGTACACTATAGAGATAAAAAAAAGCTTTAGGTCACCATCTCCTGCTTGTAACTGTTGGGTGTATCATCGCTCAATGCTGCCCACTTTTTGTGGATGGAAATGGCCTGCAGGCCTCCTCTTCTGTCCTGTGCACGCTGACTGAGCGTAATAACAGTAATAACCACGTGGGAAAACTTTTATTACTATAATATAATGTAGCAATTTTGAGACATGGAATAACATAAAAAAGAGTTATAACTCGTAGAATAACCGCATTATAGTGTAACTCTGCTCTCTTATGCATGACGCAAATAGAAAGGGATCAGCGGTGAACGAGGCCACGCATTGTCTGCCCCCCCGCCCTCCCTTTGGTTGTCAGCGAGCCACCTGATTGGCCGAGGCCTAGCAAAGAGTGCCCGGGGATCCAAAACTGCAGGCCGCATTTAGCTTCCCGTGCAAAACAAACCAAAACAATAACAGACACGACCGAGAAAGGGGGAAATCGACGGTAGACTCGGACGAGTTCGTTATCAGGTAAATAAATCTTGGATCGATTGGAACGATATGTCGAATACGGCGCTAAGGGCCCAGTCGGCCGTAGCCAGGCCTCTTTCAGCCCGTTTTCAAAAACAACATGGATAATGCGGCATGAGCTGCTGTGTAGCTAGCTAGGTTAGCACGCTAGCTAGCCAGCCAGACGCTCGTCGTCGTCTTTGCAAAGTTACAAGTAAAAACGCAACGAAAACACATATGCTACTACATCTTTTTATTTAACAACGTGCAGCGGCCATCAGTTCAATATATTTCATTGTGTTAACGATACTGTGGCGACTTAAGAGTATCGATGTTTAAAATTACATATGTTAGCCGTTGAGCTAAACAAAATGGCGCCGGGGGGAGCAGCGCTAGCCTGCTGCTAGTTAGCCCCAGCGGGAGGACTGCTGCTAGTTCCCCCCGGCGGGAGGAGGATGGAGGGCGGTGGCCGCCCTGCCCTTGTATCATTGCATAACGTCTGCAGAGCTTTCATTGGCAGCCCTAAAATTCGATGCATGTGTGGGTTTGCTTCAAAGAGTCATGGGAAGAACAAGACTTTACTGAATGCTCTTAGATACAAGGAAGTGTTTGCTTTATATGAGGAAATAAATGTATAGATGTAGCAGTACTGTATCTGTATGTCATGTATGTCATATATGTCCTGATGAATTGAAAATGGGGGACCCTGATGTAAACCAGATGAAAGTCTTTCTCTGGTCTGCATCCCCTTAACAATTGTGTGTATTGAGCTGTACTGTATTGTACCCATTCTGCAATCTGTTAATAAAGTTTTCAATCAATCAATCCTTCCTCCCTCAATTTAAGTCCAAACATATCCCATATCCCTACTACAGCGTATAACAAAGTGAACTGGTCCATAATTGTCTTCTCCCCATGATATCACGAGATGGCTTGCAGCAGTGGAGATCGTATCTCTGTTAATAAACATGGCACATTTGTAACTGTCCCGTATATGCAGCAGCACCAAATAAAATGTATTGTTTTTGGGACTAAAAGTTGACCCAATACAGTTGCATATAATCAGAAGTGATGATGGCATTAGCAGTATTTTGACCTATTCCAGCTATCTGGAGTAGTATGTGTAATAACCTCAGTCCATGACCATTAATGATGATGCATAGCAGTGTATTTGTACCATTTTTGCCTCACTTAATGGTATTGTTTTCTTTCCAGGTATCCTTTCCTCTAATGGAATGGAGCACCGCAAATAGCCTATTGGTTTTATTCTAGAGAGCCTGACGTGAAGGTATACCCAATACTACACACCTACACCATCACTTTGGCACAGTTGGTCCTTTCATTTGATTTTGTATTATTATTATTATATATTTTTTTTAATGTTGCTTTCATTTAGCATACTGCACACTGAACAGCCAGAAAGTCCTGACATAATAATAATAATAATAATAATAATAATAATAATAATAATAATAATAATAATAATAATAATAATAATAATAAATGTATTTTATATAGCGCCTTACATTAGGCATCTCAAAGCGCTTACGCAAGCTGTATTTCTCAGTCTTTTCACAGTGGAGACATGGATCAAGGTGGAGGGGTGTTGGAGCTGCACACACAGGAGTTGAAGATGACCCATACTATGATCATGCAAGACTTTGGTAGGTCAATGTGTAATATAATAAGACACTTTATTTGTATAGCACTTTCTTTCATACAGAAGTTGCAGTTCAAAGTGCTTCACAACAGTAAAAAAAAATACAGGCATAAGCGAGCATAAAAAAAGATAGATAGGTAGTAAGGTAAATCACAGTGTTTCACATTAGGATCTAGCGTCCCAATAGGCCTTTCTGTTTACAGTTTCATTCAGTAATACAAATAGAATAGACAGAGTAAAACCAAAGTGCGGTTGGATTCAGTTTCTAAAAATTATAAAATAGAACGGGCATACAACAGGGTATTTAACATACAACAGAGCAGTGCATCAGTAAGAAGTAAAAAAGTGTGATAAAATAGTTCAATTTTGAATTACAACAGAGCAGTGCTCTTAAAATTACAGTGCATAGAACCGACACATGGATTTGATAGGAAGTGTAGGTAGGGTAAGAATAGTGCAGGTAAAATACAATTTGTGTCAGGATATCCCTGATGTTTCATTTAAATGCCTGAGCAAAGAGATCGGTTTTAAGCTTGTCTTTTGAAGATGTGTAGACTGAGGCTACGTGACAGTTGTCTTTATGGTAAACTGCACCCTGTTTTATCTTTGCGTGCTCTTTGTCATCCATCACATAATTTGTGTGTTTGTGTCTCCAGTGGCAGGGATGGGGGGCCTGGCTCACATCGACGGGGAGCACATTGTGGTGTCTGTGCCCGAGGGGATGCTGCTGTCTGACGTGATGACGGACGAAGGCATCCTGCTGGAACACGGCCTCGAGGTGGAGGGTCTCGAGACGGAGGTGGTGGAGGGCCTGGAGGTGGAGGAGGTGGAGGGCCTGGAGACGGAGGAGGTGGAGGGCCTCGAGGCGGACGTGGACTGCTTGGAGGCCGAGGTGGTGGACGGCCTGCAGACCCAGGTGGTGGAGCTCGAGGCCCAAGTGCTGGACGGGGAGGAGGTGGAGGTCGAGGGTTTGGAGGCACAGGTGGTGGAGGGCCTGGAGACCGAGGTGGACGTCGAGGGCCTGGAAGCCCACGTTGTGGAGGGCCTCGAGGAGGAGGTAGAAGTGGAGGGCCTGGAAGCCCACGTTGTGGAGGGCCTCGAGGAGGAGGTGGAAGTGGAGGGCCTGGAAGCGGAGGTGGTCGACGGTCTCGAGGTCGACGTTGAAGACTTACAGACTGAGGGGGTGGAGGGCCACGAGATGAGCCACGAGGACATGGTGTCCTCGGAACACAGTGTGATCATGCCCGACAACATTCTAGGGACGGAAGTCGCCATAGAGGAAGCTCTGGAGGCCCACCATCACCACAACCACGTTCTGACCTCCAACCTCATCCGGGACTCTGGTCATCGCCGCCACCATCACCACCACCATCACCACCACCACGACATGCCAGACCAGGTGTTTGTGGCAGAGCTGCTGTCCGAACACCAGGACAACACCCTGGACCAGCAGCTCGTGTCGGAGGAGGTGATGGTAGACGAGGCCGATTCCGAGACCATCATCCACGAGGAGCTGCCCGCCGAGGCTGTCGCTCTGCAGACGGACGAGGACGACGATGCGAGGAGCAACTCGGAGGATTACCTCATGATCTCCTGTGAGTTGAGAGCGCCAGCCCTACAACAACATGCCTTTTGGTTTTGGAGTTATGCTGCTCTGCTGTCCAATGCATTTCAAGCCTCGTTTGCATTAGAGTTGAGACTTTTTCCGCACATGAACTCTGGACAATCCCCAGAAAATCGGGCGCGGGAGTTATTGGAGTTGCCCTTTCGTCCATGTAGCGCACGCCGTGCGATTCTCCGTAGCAGACGCGTTCTCACGTGTATATAAATACTGCGCTTGGTTTAGGCGATGGGTCCTAAACGACGTGCTAGGCAGAGCAAGGGCATGACACAGATGGGGATGCAGGAGTTATTGGAGTTGCCCTTTCGTCCATGTAGCACACGCTACATAATGAAGTAATGCACATGCAGACTAGGGCTGCACGATTTTGGGAAATAATCGAATTGCGATTTTTCTGACAGATATTGCGATTGCGATTAAATTTGCGATTATAATAAAAAAATTTAGGCAGCCCCACAGAGGTTTATTGTAAAATGCGGCTTGCAGCTGGCCTACGCACTGGGTCTGTTCGGGACACAGAGCCTGAAAATGTTTCTTTTTACCTGGGAATCGATACCGGTACCCAACGGTACCTTTTTTCTGTACTTTACTCTCCCTCTCTGAAGTCTAAACTTCACAACACACAATCTAAAACCCCTTACCTCCCTCTCCCAAACCGTTCCTACAACAATAACAACAACTTGCAAAGGAGATCTTGTATCTCAATGGGACTTCCTGGTTAAAAAATTATTTTAGTGCGATTTTTTTTTAGCGATTTGCATAATTTAAAATCGCGATTTCGATTTAAAATCGATTAATCGTTCAGCCCTAATGCAGACCATATTGTGCAATGTTAGATGAAGAGGCCATCAACCTCACCATTTCAATACCAAACCCATAGCAGACGTGTTCTCACGTATATACTGCGCTTGGTTTAGGCGAGGGGTCCTAAACGACGTGCTAGGCAGAGCAAGGGCATGACAGATGGGGACATCCTCTGCCTGTGTACGGAGGGTCGCAATGAGGGCAACCCAAAAAAGTATTCAAGTTAAATTAAAGGTTTGAAATTAAATAAAGGTCAATTATATTCTGTACAGAGTAGATTAAACTTTTTTTTACGAGACCCGACCCATACTGGATTTTTATGGTAGATGCTGATATTAGAGAGTAAAATATATCTGCAGTAGTTGCACACCTTAATTCTTCCACCATCAGCCATCTGTAAAAAGAAATAGGAAAAAAAAGATCTATATATAAAAAGACCTTCACTGAATTATTCAGCTGGAACCTTCTGTGTTCATCCTCCCCTTCGTCGCTAAATTGAACGTTTTCTTTAATAGGGGGTGTCTGGGGATTAACTGGACGTGGTGGGGTACTCTGTGAACTTGTGAACATATTGTTCGTTTGGGTACCATCAGTATATTGTTACACTTGAGTGTCTCGCATAGCCAGACCTATCTCCACGTCCACACTATGTTATTGCTTGTGCCAGCACAGGAGATACGGTTATAAATGTAATATAATTTAATATATATATATATATAATATATATATATATACATATGTAAATCAATATCTTCCTTTTTAATAAAATAGGCTCAGGAATCAGGATTGTTAAAGCTAATTAGACTAATCCATGTCAAAAGAGTAGCCTATAGCAAATGTACACACAAGAGAGAGGGAGAATGGCTTATAGCAGACTTGATGATTTTAGAATATTTCAGCGAATTAACTTAAGTGAAATATTTATTAACATGCATTGCAGAGAGGGAGAGAGAAGGGGTCCCGCCTGGCTCAGACCCTCCCATTCCTCACTGTTGGATCTCCGCAAAAATCAAACTTCACTCGCCCAGAGGACTGCTCCACTGTGAGCGGCTCCAGGGTTGGTTTAACTGTTTTTTGGGGCCATTTTAGTTAATGTTAGTTTAGTTTGTACCATGACCTGGGCATACAGGGGTGGTGAGGATGCAAAGCACGTTGGATGCATTGGAACCGTTGCTAGAGTTTACACTGCAGTGCACACAGAGAGAGACGGCGTAACTCGCGAGAGGGCAATGAATAGCTAGATGTCATAGCTTCTAAAATTGAAGGTCCACGCTGGTCTGTGTGCGTTTTGAAATGAGACTTTTTTTTCTTACCTGGGCGGCTCCTAATCTATCTGGGCAGGCCGCCCAAGCAGAGCCATATGGGACACTGAACCTATATGCAGCACGGGGGGGGGGGCGGGGGATCATTGAACCGTCCGCTTGTAGGTTATAATCTTTAGTTACAGCGTGTGCTCCTTTTCCGCTTCGCACACATGTATTCTTTTTTACATGTGAGACAGATACACTCTATTTAATCTATTTAACAAATGATGACTACTTAATAATAGTTTCATACAGGCTAAAACACTGAATATAAATGTATGACTTTGCTGCTGTCTCTGAGGCGCCCTCCTCCACACACTGTCACTGTTTGGAACACATTGGGCCGCGCACCTCGCAAACTCGCTCAAATCGTGATGAGACAAATGTGTCTTGTCCTTGGTCCTGAATGATAACGCAGATATACATTCTACCCACAAACCGTACATTTTGGGGAAATGCCCACTGTACAACATTGTTGTGTATGGAACACTACAGGTTAGTCTACGTTAATCAACACGCTCTGCTGTGTTAATTAATATTTTTATTTGAATGTTTGCGTTCAATGTGCAGTTAAGGTCAGGAGTCCAATGCATGTGCGAAAAGACCCTCTGCTGCAAAATTACAAAATCACTTTTAGCTTTTGGATATTTTTTTTTTTTTTTTTTTTTTTATAATTTCTTTTTAACACATTTACATAGTCAATGGGTCCTGTTGTTCAGCTCACAATGCTATTGGATGGTAAATGTGTTTATAGGTCCCACATTCTGGCCTCTGAAGTTGATAATGTCAATTTAATTTGGTCCTTACAGGGCTTTTTAAAGGGGAACTATTTTACTATTTCTTTCACTATTTGGGCACTTTTACACAATTCCTGTGAGTTTATGGAACACCTCTGTAATTTTTTATTTTTTTTAATTCATTGTTTTGTATTTCTAATCAAGTCCTCAAAAACAGCATTTTTCTACCTCAAGATCTTAAGCCGTTTTGAGCCTGGGCTCCTAAACCACTGCGCCGCCTGAACATTATTATGCAGCTGAGTCTCTCTGACATCACAAATCATCACATTTTCAGATGACTCAGTTCAGTGAGGGTGAATATTGTGAGAGGAGAATTGGAAGAATGCGCCAATATGAGAATTAGAGACATAGATCATATTAATATAAGTCCACATAGCTAGGAAACAATGCTAAACACTGAAAAAGGCCATTTATAAGATAGTTCCCCTTTAATCTTTTTGTTTCAATCATTGCTGGCATGCTATGCATTTTGGCTACTAAGTTATGGCTAAAAGTAATGAATTATTTGCATCACTACAGTGGATGAGGTCGGAGAGAAGCTGGACATAGGAGACACCCCCCTGGAGATCAGCACTGAGGTGATGGAGGACGAGGAGCCCAAAGAGGAGGATGGATCTGAGGTCATCAAGGTCTACATCTTCAAAGCTGAAGCGGATGACGACTTGGGCAAGTGACTCCATGACAGAATATCATCGTATCAATATCACGAAAGAACATATTTTAGAATATCTTTGACTGTGTATTATTTTTCATTTTTGACTACCTACTGTACATGTTTATTGTGAGCGATCTGTGGTGCTGAATTTCCCTCTGGATTAATAAAGTACTTCTATTCTGTTCCATCTCGGTGCTTTGAAGTCTCTTTGAGACTAGAAAGTATCTGGAGGCTATCCCCCCTCCAAGAAAGTGTCTGAATCATGGCTCTGACTGTCCTTTATCTCTAAAGGAGGAACAGAGGTGATCACGGAGGACGATTACCACAACGGTCACCCCGATCTCGAAGCCGCGTCCTCGGGCCGACTGGGAGTGGGCCGCGACAAGATGGTCTACATGGCGGTCAAGAAGCAGGAAGAGGACGAGGATGACGAGGACGAGGACAGCGAAGAAGAAGACAACGACATCAGTAAGTACCCAGGCGTTACAGAGTGCGACGCCGTCGCCGACTGATCTGATGCTTTTTGACTCGACGTCTAATCAAGCCGGGTCCTGTTGTTCTTGGAAGTGGATGCACGATGACGAGCGGGGGAAGGAAGGCGTTTGAACGTGGTCTGTCTCTGTGACTGTGTTCTAGACGACGACCGGGACATGGCTGAGCAGGTGTACATGGAGGTGGTGGTGGACCAGGAGGAGGAGGAGGCCGCGGCACAGGAGGAGGCCCAGCTGGACGACTCCCTGAACAACAAGATGTTTGTGCCCGTGTCCTGGGCGAACGCTTATGGTAAACACTTTGGTTCCGTCGTGCCAAACAGCTATACCGAACGGGAAAAAAAACGATGACGTTTCAGTTGAATCATGATGGTGGGTGTCTGTGCAGGTAACAGCATTGATCCCGTGAAGAATGGAACGGCCACGCCTTATCTGCAGATCAGAGAGGGACTGGGGGCGAACCGCGCCCTCAAACCCAAGACCAAGAAGAGGAAGAAGGGAGAGGCGCGCCAGTGTCAGACTGGTATGAACACCACATTCCCGCCGGGGCTCATTTAACAATGTGGTCACGAAAGGGAACATAAAGATGAATATTCTTTGTACCGCACCATAAAACGCTTTGATCTCAAGTTTTAAGATGAGATATTCCTTTACCCTTGGGGAAATTGGGACGTCATGGCATCATGAGGGGAGGGGAGGTACAGCTATGGGCAGGGTAATGGTAGAAAGACATAAATATAGGCAATACAATTATAATAAAGATAAAGTAAGCAGTGTAATCAAAGGTGCAGATGAGGGTCTGTATGCCCTATCAGTTATATCATATTTAAGCATTACATCACGCCACGGAGTGTGTTATAGAAATTGGATCACGCCTATGGGTGGTTGTTAGGCCCGAGGCGCAGCCGAGGGTAGTTAGACCCCCATAGGCGTGATCTCATTTATATAACGCACGACTTCAAGTGGTGTAAATTGTAATACTTTTATACAATGGCCGAATTCATCCAACCTTATTGCTATACAATAAACACACAGTAATTGAAGCATAATGGAGATTTATTCACAAAACCATCGGCAGAAAAAGTTGGTAAAAAAAAAAGCAACCTATGCCATCTAACAAAACCAATTACATAATCCAACATTGTGTAAACAACTAACATATTCCAGTTAACGGTATCTTTTTTAAATTATTCGTTACGAATATATCCATACTTCCATTGTGTCCGGGACATCCAGTGAAATCGCTTTGTGCGACAGTGTCCTTTTGCAGAGGCAGGTTGCTACAAAGCATGCCATCTAACAGTGAAGTTACCGGTTGTTATTTGATTGATTGATTGAAAATTGTATTAACAGATTGCAGAATGGGTACAATACAGTACAGCTCAATACACACAATTGTTAACACTTTGAATGCCCAGCAGGGGGCGCACATTTAGTGCTTGAATGCCCACATCCACTTCAATGTTAGCATTAATATCGCCTAATCTATGTTTTAAATGTGTCTAATCTGCCCGTCGCATTATCAATGACCTATTTCCAGTCAACATTGTCGAAGCAGATTGTTTTTTTATCGGTTCATTTCCGTTTCATAGCATTTAGAAAACCCCTCGTTTTCACGAAAAAAAAGAGGATTCCATGATAATCGCTGATGTACTGTAATATTCTAGAACGTTGTCATTTGTCGGCCTATTTTATGAATTGTTTTCAAATAAACGCTAGATTATCGATAGTATATGTGTACGTGTGCACGCTAGTGCCGTGCGCTGAAAATCGATTCTCTCAGTTCCTGATCGCTCTTAGAGTCAAACAGCCATATCACAAAAAAAAGAAAATGCTTATATCTCCGTGAAAACGGGTCTGATTATCCTAAGACTGGTAACATAGATTCCTTACCTGAGATCAGATGGTATCCAAATGGATTATTCCAATTCCTGATCGCCATTCGAAAAAATCTATCCTTTTATTGATCCACCGCGTATACAGTAAAAACACATAATCCCCGCTGCTCTGAGGGTCCAGCATGAAGCTGATCGACCCCGGTTACATGAGTGAGAAGTAAAATGTGGAGTCCGGGTCTTTTTTTCTCATTCATTTTCACTGAGTCCAATCCAAAAGGGTGAATGACCATCTGGGAGATGATAGGGGGCGCTTTTTTCACATCTGAGCGCCTGGGGTGGCTGATTTTCCAACGGTAGACTCGGTTGATGAAATATGAATTCAGATCGCTAATAAATTAAAAAAAACGAGGAAAAACGAATATTCTCGTTATGGGCATTCAACCCGCGGGGGGTAAACCTGAGAACTCGGGTTGGGCATCCAAAGTGTTAAGGGGATGCAGACCAGAGAAAGACTTTCGTCTTGTTTACATCAGGGTCCCCCATTTTCAATGCATCATAACATATATGACATACAGATAGACAGTGCTACATCTATACATAGGTTGCTACAAAGCATGCCATCTAACAGTGAAGTTAGCGGTTGTTATTTGATTGATTGATTGATTGATTGAACATTTTATTAACAGTGAAATGACAGTGTCCTTTTGAAGGAGAGGGAGGTTCTACAACGAATGCCATCTAACACACTTCCCGCGATTTATATTTTGTTTCACAATGAGTCATGACTAACCAATTACATAATCCAACATTGTGTAAGCAACTAACACATTCCACGTGACTTTATCGTTTTTGAATGAGTCGTTATGACGATATCAATACATCCATTCATAAAGATTATTGTCCACCATCTTGGTTTCATTCATAAAAACACGAACGGCGGAGTGATTCGTAAAAAAGCTATTCGGTTGTGGGCGGGTTCTGGGATCACGTGGAGTGTTATGAGAAATAACAACGTCTGAAAGAAGTGTTTCAGAATCAAGAAATGTGCATGCCATTGTATAAGTTACAATAAATATGGGCAATAAAGAATTAGAATCTGAATATATATATACTATGAGTAAGTAAAGTAAACGGTATACACAGGTGCAGTATACACAAGGTATCCTAACTGGCATGATATATATGTTGTAGTTTTCTAGTATATTCTTTCTAGTATATTTTTATCTCTATTTTGTGATTTAATGTTGTTTTCTTTTAACCCTTTCACTACCACACTACAGAAGGTTAACCTTTCACTACCACACTACAGACGGTTAACCTGTGGTTGTGAAAGGGTTAACCCTTTGTCGGTCGTGTGGCAGTGAAAGGGTTAACCTTCCGCGTTGTCGCAGTGAAAGGGTTAACCCTGGGCCTTTGGTAGTGTGGCAGTGAAAGGGTTAATTGTTGGAGGGGTTTTCTACTGCTTTTTATCCGATTTCACAGAACCGTAACGTTTTTTTGGCTTAAACATCATCTAGGGGGGGCGCAGAGGCATGACAGTAATAATAAACATAATAATGATAATAAACATCATAATTTCTTTTTTTATATATAAAAAAGAATATATTAGAAAATTATCACTAAAGTGCTATCTGTTGCAGCTGCACTGTTCTCCATGAAAATACCATATTTGGATAAGTTTGACCATTTCTCAAAATCTGAAAATCATTATTTAATAAAACACAGAAAAGGATCACCAAGTTACTCTCGATTAAAAAAAAAACTTTACAGACAACATTGAGACGAAGCTTCCTGACACATCTCCATCCAAACTCTTGGAAGAACTAATTGAAATCTCATCTGATACCACCTGGAGAGCTAGTTTCAGTGGGAAATGGGAAAACTGTGTGGGCTTTTGCTCTGACGGTGCGCAGGGAAAAGGAGGGGGCTACAGGCGCTCATCAAGGGGGTCTCGCCAAACGCGCAATGGACGCACTGTAAATTCACAGAGAGGCGCCAGCGTCAACTCAAGACAGCTTAGCCCTGAGCTGAATGAGGTTTTGACAGAAGTTATAAACGTGGTAAATTTCATCAAAACCCGACCCCTGAAAGCGCGCCTGTTCTCTGCGCTGTGTGAGGAGATGGGAGCTGACCATTCTGCAGTGCTGCTTCACAGCGAGGCAAGGTGGCTCTCGCGAGGGAAGGTGTTGTCAATTTGAAAGGTCACGATATTGGTGTTATTTCAATACATTTAAACATGACTATTTCAGCCATTTCATGACTATTTTGTTGGGGCGAGGGGGGGGGGGGGGGGGGGGCCCAAGATATTTTGGTCCGCCAAAGGGGGGCCTGACAGAAAAAGTTTGAGAAGCACTGATCTAGCCCATGGACTACAACTGAAAACTAGCAACTAGCAATGTTGGCATATTTACAGTTTTAATTTGTATGAATTTATAAATGTATAAAGTTTGATTGATATGCACTGTCCCTGATCAAATAAACTGAGTAAACTAAGCTAAGCTAAACTAAACCATTCTGTTCCCCCCCCCCCCCTCTCCCTCAGCCGTGATCATCGGCCCGGACGGCCTGCCCCTGACGGTCTACCCCTGCCACATCTGCGGCAAGAAGTTCCGCTCGCGGGGCTTCCTCAAGTGCCACATGAAGAACCACCCCGACCACCTGCTGAAGAAGAAGTACCAGTGCACCGACTGCGACTTCACCACCAACAAGAAGGTGAACTTCCACAACCACCTGGAGAGCCACAAGCTCCTGAGCCGCCACGGCGAGCGCTCCCCGGAGTACACGGAGTACGCCCGGCGCCACCACGAGTCCAGCCCGCTGGGCTCCGACAAGCTCATCGTCAAGGACCGCGAGCCCAAGCTGCACCACTGCAAGTACTGCGACTACGAGACGGCGGAGCAGGGCCTCCTCAACCGCCACCTGCTGGCGGTGCACAGCAAGAACTTCGCCCACGTGTGCGTGGAGTGCGCCAAGGGCTTCCGCCACCCGTCGGAGCTCAAGAAGCACATGCGGACGCACACGGGCGAGAAGCCCTACCACTGCCCGCACTGCGAGTTCCGCTGCGCCGACCAGTCGAACCTAAAGACTCACATCAAGAGCAAGCACGGCGCCGACCTGCCCTTCAAGTGCAGCCACTGCCCGCAGGCGTACGCCGACGCGCGCGAGCTCCAGCGGCACATAGAGATGGTGCAGGGCCACAAGACGCACCAGTGCCCGCACTGCGAGCACAAGAGCACCAACTCCAGCGACCTGAAGCGCCACATCATCTCGGTGCACACCAAGGACTTCCCGCACCAGTGCGACGTGTGCGAGAAGGGCTTCCACCGGCCCTCTGAGCTGAAGAAGCACGCGGAGACGCACAAGGGCAACAAGGTGCACCAGTGTCGGCACTGTAACTTCAACACCTCGGACCCCTTCACGCTGAGTCGCCACATCCTGTCCGTTCACACCAAGGACCTGCCCTTCAAGTGCAAGCGCTGCCGGCGGGGCTTCCGGCAGCCGGCCGAGCTGAAGAAGCACATGAAGACGCACAGCGGCAGGAAGGTCTACCAGTGCCAATACTGCGAGTACAACAGTACGGACGCTTCCGGCTTCAAACGCCACGTCATCTCCATCCACACCAAGGACTACCCGCACCGCTGTGACTACTGCACCAAGGGCTTCAGGAGGCCGTCGGAGAAGAGCCAGCACATAGCCAGGCACCACAAAGACATGTTGATGTAACGGCAGCATCACACACACACACGCCTGCGCACGCACACACACACTCACACACACACACACACACACACACACACTCTCCTCTTTCCCTGGTAAATTTGTGTCACACACCCAGAGGTAATCTTAGGCTATTAACAAGGGAATGATGGATTTAGACGTGTTGTTGATGATGATGATAACATTCTAATTGACCATTCTGTGTTCTAAATGCAATGAGAGAGAACATGTTAAAGGTGTGTGTGTGTGTGTGTGTGTGTGTGTAGGGGGAGGGGAGGGGAGGGGAGGAGGACCTTGAAAATGAACATGTATACGTGTCAGTGGGACGGCTGTAACATTTGTCTTGCTGCGGAGGAATCACATAATGAACATATATTCAGGGTTTCAAATGTCTATATTTTTATATCCACTCAGCTAAAAAAAAAAAGAAAGAGAAAAAAAAAGAAGAACACGGCGCGAGACGACGACTTGCATCGTATACAATAGAAAAGTGGTGCTTGGTATAAAACGCCACGCCGGTCCTTCTGATGGCGTGGAGTCGAGTACCCGGAGAGGTTCGCCTCCGAAGGTACCGGCTATAGTGTCTCGCTACACCCCCCCCCCCCCCCCCCCCCATGCTAACCAGCTTTTTACCCTTAACATTTGTTTTAAATGCAGTCACAATCACCGTCATTCATTCGAGGGGGGGGCGGCGGGGCCATTCGTGAAATAAATTTAAAAATAATACGTTTATAATGATGTTTACGTACATTATGCACCTTTTTAAAAGGATATCCCATGAATCTCTACAGATGTGCCTCGTTTTGTACACTGGTTTTCGGACTTTCGATACTGGAGCGCTAATAAAGTAATGTGGTTAGAAAATGTATATTCTGTTGTATATTTCAGAAAGTAGGGGGAGGTCCTAGTCGAATCTGTCTAAAAAAAAGTGTAAAATGAGGTGCGGTTGGCGATTTTGGTGGAATATCCCTTTAGTGTAAAATGTTGAATTTTATTTAATAATTTTTCTGCAGAACACTTTGTTTTTACCCCCTAATGGCACAGAGTCCTTCAATGTATTGATGTCATGTAAGCGAATTACCTTCGGAACGTTCATGACCCTCTGACGTGGCTCACACCATCACCATCCCCTGCAGAAGCCACTGTTAAAAGATGTGTATGTGTGATGTCACATAATGTATGTGTGATGTCACAATGTGTGTGTGATGTCACATAATGTATGTGTGATGTCACAATATGGCACAGACACCGTGTCTCTTTAGCCAACCATCTGATCGCAATCATGCCTTACATCCTTAAAAGTCTTTATTCCTCATGCACTGAACTCAGCTAAATCAGAAGACAAGAGAAGTGATTTTTTAAGTCTCAAACATGCTGTATAAATACCATTCTCTGAGAGATTATGTATGTTTGAGTCGGTAGAAAGCACTTTAAGTACTTTGTTTTTGTTTTTTTTATTATTCTTTTACATGTACGGAGGGTATATATAGTCCCTGAATATAAGACATTTACTGATCTTTGTGAGTGGATAAAGAGTGTTTTTTTAGTATTACCTCTTAGCCTACAGGTGGGGGAAAATATCATTCTTCCATCAGAAATAAATTGTCATTGAAAGTGGTGAGTGAAACCATGTAATGTTCTGTTTTTATGGATAAGTGATTGGGTTTTGTGTTCATGTTTGTGCTTCACTAACGTCAGTTCCCCCCCTCCCCACATCCTTGCATAACCAAATCCCAAAACGTTGGGATGACACCTTTTGAACTGAATGGTTGAGATATTGGCATTAGTCTTAAAAGTATGCACACACAGCGCTGTCTCCATAAAATTAATTGTGCTATATATATATAAATATATATATAAAAAATCCATGCATTTTTGTGTACCTTTGTCTATTTTTCTTTCAGTCTGATTGTTGATAAACTACTGGTGGGAAGGAACCAAATTAAAAAATTATCTTTTTGCACTTGTTTGCTATTTCTTGTCACTTGCCTTATGTTTGCCACTAGATGGCAGCCTTTCTCTTTGTTTTAAAGCGGGGCCATCTAAATTTTGTGGCCCTCCACAGTAATTAACATGTACTCTGGCCCTCCGAAAGGTTCCTGAGATATTTCATGTTCTATGCAATTTCTTTCTTTTTTATTAAGTGATAAAAATGTATTCCTACCTTGTGTTTCTATAGATGCTCTTAAGATGTTTCCTTGTTTTAAGTGACTACGTGTTTATGTGTTCCTGTAAGGTTTTAATCCGCCCACCTGTACACTACTGAATCAAGTGTTTATTATTCCACGTGTCGTGTGTGGTTGATCCTACGCAGTCCTCATTTTAAAATGATCTTAGTGCATCTTTCAATAATCCTTATCAGATTGCATTATGTTTAGACTACCCCCACACACAAACACACATATCCCACCATCTGGGTTACGTTTCATTGCTTGGACTCAATCCATGTCATAAGGTTTGGGTGCCCCTGGTTTAAAGTCTTCTATCAAGCAGCTGAAGGTATCGCATACTTTGGCTGCGTTCCCATCACTCCACTGTGCCTTCAGTAATGCAATGGTCAAATAAAAGTGCACACTCCCGTTTAGTTGTGTTTTACTCCTTGCCGATGAATTGCCATCTCACAGTTGAGAGGCATGGCATTTGATTGGCCTGTTGCAAAATGCACTTTCTGCTTCTGTCTCCTACCTTATTGGGACAGTAAGACAAACAAAATGGTGGGCAGAAAAACAATACATTTCCATTCCATTCAAATTAGGGTCCCTTGAAATATTCCATATCCACTTATTACTTACCACACATGATCATAATAATAACAGATTACAATTTGAAAATGAATAACTGCCTAAATTAATAACTGATTAATGTAAAGTAATTTCTATTTGAATGTAACACGTGGCTTTTAACCTGTTAAACTCTTGCTTAATTTAAATTAACCCTTAAGCAGATTCAAACCTGAGAAAATCATTCATCAGCTCTGTATCCTGTAAGTCTCATTATACCAACCAGCACGTATCTGCTGATTATGAATGCTTCACGTGAACTACAGTATAACATGTCTGTAATAAGTGATGTATTCGTTCCGTCAATGCCATCTTGTGTCATTATCGCATCAGGGGGACATAATAAGGGACACGGGTCTGTTGAAGTTGGCAATGCTGTTTGCGGGCAATTATGAGCCATGAAATACATTCAGTGTGTAGTTCCATGGTATAATTATGTATAGACATGTTGGCAATGGGATTGGGTTTCTTCCTTATGATTAGGGCTCAAGTATCTTGTGTTTTATTCAAAATCCACATTTCCCTGCTACCTATTTTTGTATTTGTATTTATTTATTAACACAGTTAAACAAAAGTAAAAACAATACATAATAAGTTATAACCATTGTGAAGGAGAAGTTAGAAGCCTAGCGGCTTATCGAGAACTTCTCCTGTTTTATAAAATCAAACATACAAAAATATACATATTATAAAATACCAGAATACATTAAAAAGATACGTGTTAAACATACATACACACAGTACATACATGCATATACTGTATACTGCATACATAATAATATATAACAACCCACCCACCTGCCTACAAACCTACCCACCCACATAACCAAAATCATACCTACATGTATGACCTATTTATCTATCTACTACTTTTGGATATGAGCATTTTTTTTGTAGTTTGCTTTAAAAATAAGCAGAGATGGAGATTTCCTCAGTATAGGATCAGCTGCATTCCAAAGATTGGACCCTCTATACCTCACTGAGAACTGCCTAAGTGAAGTACCACAATAAGGTATATGCAGGTCCCTGGACTGACGTATAACATATGAATGAACATCTGAATTAAAAGAAAAAATATACATATCTGAAAGAATTAACCTCAGACACAGTCAGAATGTTTAGTTTCTTGAAAAGAGGAGAAGATGGTTCAAATCGATCTGAGAGGGTTGCCAGTCTAACAAATCTTTTTTGAAGTAAAATAAGTTTTTGAAGATGAGATGAATGAGTGCTAGCCCATATTATGTTACAATAAGATATGTAAGGAAAGATAAGACTATAATACAGGATTAAACAACTTCTATTTATCCATGAACACACCTTCCTAATTATACCTACTGACTTCATTGCTTTTTTACAAACATGATCAATGTGTTTTTTCCAATTGAGTTTATCATCAACTAAGATCCCTAAAAACGTTGTTGAAGTTACTTGTTTGATTTCGGTGTTACCGATTAATAGCTTTGCCTCCTTTTTCGAATAACTTTTACCTTTATTACAAAATACAATAAACTTAGATTTTTCTACATTTAACGTTAGGTTATGACTATAACCAAGTTCTGTTAGTATAGCGACGCTCGGCATCGCTCTCTGCACTATCTCGCATACGTGCACGCGCACTGAATAAAGACCACAATGTACCTTTAATCCCAATATTCGTCTGACCACACCCCTATCAGCTTACCCATATAAGCAGGGGTGGGGCCACCCACTCGCCTCCTTCCCAAGCTTTCGCCACAAGGCGAGGTCAAAGGCTGCAGCGGCGTCGGATGCCGAGCGTCGCTATACTAACAGAACTTGGTTATAGTCATAACCTAACGTTCTGTATCGTATCGCTCTCGCTCGGCATCGCTCTCTGCACAAGGGAGGCCGAGCGAGAGCCAACGGCCGACAAATACACCCCGCTGACAGCCCCCCACAAACCATCAGAACAGGGAGGGCCGAGCCCCCCCGACCCACCCTAATGGCGGGCACCCCCCCTATTAGGGGCTTCACGGGAGGGCGACGGACCCGACCGTGCGAAGAGGCACTCAAGCAACTCAACGCACAGGGTGAGCAGACCGTGGCTTGACCCCACGACTACACACACGCACAACCCGCATGCCACCCGGGAACGAACGGAGGAACAACCTCGTTACTGCCCCCAGAATCACGGGGTCAAGGGCAAACCCAACCCCGTGGCAAGGCCGTAGCAGCGGAGCACGAAGGAAGACCCAGACCCACCAAAAGGACTGGACTCCCTAGAATGGGGGCCCGGAGAAGTCCATGATGCCAGCATCAAGACCCCACCAGGTGGGCACGTAGTGCCCCGCCCCCCACATCGCCAGCGTATTCGGACAAAGGCCCCTCAGTTACTGCACCTGGTATTCCCAGGCGGAATCCCATCCAAGTACTAACCAGGCCAGAACCTGCTTAGCTTCCGAGATCGGACGAGATCGGGCGTGTTCAGGTTGGTATGGCCGTAAGCCGAGCGGGCCCTGTCCCCCCAATAGTACACCGCCTGGCACACTGACCCTGCAGAACAGGCAGTCAGCATGGCCGTAAGCACACAAAAAAGGTTAACCAACGGAAGCAGGCAGCGCACCGGGGAAAAACCAGGCAACAGGCTGTTAACCCTAGCCTGGAGACTGCGGACGAGACAGGCGCCAGAGGGGACAGCTGAACACAGCCGCCCCGGCGGAAGGAGCGTAAGCTGGCGGTGTTGCATGACCAAGCCTCCATTTAAAAACCCCCACCCAGAGGGGTCGAGGCAGAGAAGGCTGACACGATTGGCAGACGTCATGAACGTGCAGGGGCACCCTCAAACGGTGAACCCGGGAGTTGACACTGCTCCAACACACCAGGGAATCAACCACCTCGGTGTTACCCAATGCGGTGGTTGTTCCTATAACCCCTCAAGAAAAAACTCCAAAACACACCTGCGGGTATACACCGGCTATACCGCAGTACAAGTGTTTCAGTTTCCAAAAAGGGTTAACCCAGGCCTACGGGTCGCAAACATCACTTCGGACCGGGCCTGGCAGTACGGGAAGCACAGGGTCACCAGAGGAGGTCAAAAAACCACCCCCACAGGCCCCTCTTCGCCATGCGTGAGAGAGGAGCGAAAAATAATGGAGAACCAGCCCCTAAGCACACCGTACCTGGTATTCCCCGGCGGTCTCCCAACCAAGTACTAACCAGGACCAACCTGTGTAGCGGCCGAGATCCGACGAGATCGAGCGCGTACAGAATGGCATGGCTGTAAGCCATGACGACAGTGCTGAGTAAAACATACCCAACCAGGGTCTCCATAGCGCTTAACCCTGTGACACCCAGACCGACCTGGCATTTTTCCCCCTGAAAAAAGCCCAAGTCCCTCAGGGTACCAGAACAGCAGATCTGCATCCCCAGCGGACAACGGGTTCAACTGATCTGGACCAGCGTGACCAGAACCAGTCCCGTGCCCTAACCACGCCGACATGCCTACTCCAGGAGAAGGGCAGATATGCGTGTTGATCTTAACATGAAAAGAAGGCGCCACCCAGACGTTCGGACGAACCGCGCCTGGTGGCCCACCCCAAGGGCGTGAGACCCCACCACATATGTTCAGATCCATCCCGTCATCATCCCCCAGACATGAACGAGAATCCGTCGACAACCCACCCAGGTCATGGGATGTGGTCGTCGGAAGAGGAAAAACCCCCATCTCAGTTGCTTTATAAAAACGCTGTTTCAACCACAAGCAACCAAGGCGTGCCAGTCAATCGCCTGTTTACAGCGAGCTAGCACTATACGTGCGTCGGGACACACCCCCATCAATGAACAGGCTATTTAGACCTGTCATTGAATCCCCAAGGCGCCCAGGGGAACGACAAGAGGGGTGTGACACTCCCTAACTCCAACACTTCTGGAATAGAAAGAAGGAAGCATCAACAGTATGTATCCCAGTCTACACAGCCGGGGTAAAAAATGTTCACATTTTTACATCCCACCACCCTCCCATAGGAAAGAGACGGGGATCCCCAGAGAGACTTCCCACGCGAGCTGTACAGATTGAAAAGAATATATTGCACCTTGAGCCATGTAAAAAACTGGTTTTAGGGCCTCCGGGGAAGAGGCACTGAACCCATACACACTCAATAAACGAATTGAATCGAATATACATACAATAGAAAAGGACCCTTCTAGAGGGTCCACTCACTTTGACAATCTGAGGAGGAAGGCTCTGTACTCTGATGGAGGCTTCCTCACATGGAAGAAGGAGTCCGAACTCACAGAAGGCCTGAATAGGCGCTTGGTGAGGAGGAGCCCTGACCACCCCCCCTGAAAACAGATCCATCACATGGACCTGAACAGCACACGGAAGTCCTACCAACAGAGACGCGCACGGTGACGTACTCTATGGCGGGGGAATTCCTGCTGTGCACACGCCCAATATACCAGGCCGTGGGACCAGGAACTCCCTCCCCCCCCCCCGTAACGTGCCGAACCGCCACGTGACGGGAACCTTGAAGGACAGGGGGTGTACCCCTGACCGACAGAAACAAGGGGGAGAGGAAAGGTTACCAGTTCACCCCTTTACGACCCCACACCCATGATACGATGTAACGACAAAAAGAGAATATGACACAGTCATAGTCAGCTCTATGAAGCGTTTCACAGCTCCACACAGCGCATGAGCTAACCTGCTATCTGATTTTTACTAAGGAAAAACACAGAATAGAGAGGGCTCTAAGAACCCCGGTCCAACATACACATGTGCTTCTGTGGCCAGTACAACCCAGTTGTAGGTCACATGACACACACAACCCATCATCACCTACAAAAAATGGCAAAAACACTCAACAGAGGAACGCCGTTTTTTTCACAATGAGAGAATACATCATTCTTGATTAGTATCGACCACAGGCCTTGCTAAGCACACATGACAGCAACCAAACCAATTTCCCTTTAGGAAATAAGTTTCTCCAGCAGATTTAGCACAACCTCAGCAATCAAGCTAAGAGTTACATCGTATCCCTACCACACAAAAGACACAATTAATGCACAACATGTCTGATAGGAGGATGAAAAAGTCCCCAGGGAACCGGGGGGGAAACACAATCCTCCTATTTTACCCTCAATACGGCCAGTTAAAACAGGAAAACCTGTTAATGTGTGAACACACTGTTCATTGTCATTACAGTCTGAGAAAGAACATTCTTTTACTCACTTGTCACCAAGCATAGCTTCATAGGTTAGTTACCTTAGTTGTGAGTACACGGTACATATAAACACCATGATGTTTCTCACACAACAACCAGATCATTACATCCCGATTTGCACGGAGAAGCTAACTGCCAGTGACAAAAAACAGCTCACACATAACCCGCAACGTATCCTAAATGCATTGCAACAACACACGTTTTGGGAAAAAACACCGTTATTCACAATACATTTAGCAAAGTAAAACCAGAAGACGTGTTATGAGGTCTGGTCAACCCCGTTCCTACCCGGAACGCAGATCAGCGAAGTGCAGTCACAGACACCGTAGGAACACAGCCGCTCCTGTGTTGTCCGAACTGGGTAGCGTCACCGCCCCAACCCGTACTACAGTCCCCCGTTGATGCAACCTTGCCGTCCAGGCTCAGGGCAGGGTCGACGAAACATCCCCTGTCAAGGATGACGTCGCGGTCAAGAGTGTAAAACATGTTAAAATCAAAGCACGTTCAACAGAATAGCATCAAGCTAACGGCCGCTCCAACCGTTCGGGTGCTACTGCTTCTGCTTGCGAGATGCCGAGCTAACGACGCACGCGATCAGAAGCGAGCTCACGGCGGCGCGCGAGAAGCTAAGCTACCCCGCGCCAGCCATGGCCTATAGCAGCAAGCTAACGTTACCTAGCGACCACGACATGCTAGCCCCGCAGCTAACAGCTGACTGGCTAATAGTAGGCCCTAAGCAGGCCATGCAGCGATCCAGCAGGCTAACGCAGCAGTTAACAGCTGACTGGCTAACCGTAAGCTATGAACATGTAAACAATGACATAACACTCACCCAGACAGGCCGCCGTTCTGAACCTCTCCTCACTTTTTAAGAGAAGAGAGAAAACAAGATGTCAACACCGCTTCACAACGGTGACTTTACCACACCCGACGGAATCAGCACAGTACCAACTGGCCTGTGTAGCTGACTTTGAACATGAATCTGCCGCTATCGCACATTACATGCACATATCCCCTCGTGAAGGAATACTCTCATTTGGATATGAAAGATGGGGCCTTAACACGGTGACAGAGAGAATCCACTCGTCCAGAACACACAGGGATCACCAGTGTCAATGGTCGCGGCCCACTAGTTAAAACTATAATGGTCTTCAGACCAAGGCCTTCTGTCGCCTAGGTGGCTGAACAAAGGACCCTAGCCTGGGGCCGGTTTCCATAAACTTTGTCAAGTAGCCCCCATAGCACTAACAGACAAGTGGAGCCCGCCAGCAAACACTACTCACCCAACCTGGAACGCACCGCTTCTCACAACAGCGGCATGTCCGACAGTTCAGCTGTGGCCTGACAGGTTTCACCCCAACAAACACAGCAAGGAACTGCAGTTGAGAAGCATGCAGCGGCGTGCTCCCAATACGAAAACCGGTGGAGGGTTTTTAGAATGATCATCATCTTCCAGACACTCCAGTACGAAGACAATATCGCCGTATTTTCTCGAAAATAGTGAGAGAGAAAATAAAGATATGATGTCAACGTATCCTTGTTTCCCAAAGCTGCTCCTAAACCTTTCTTCCATCATGGTGTCAAGTGTGGGGATCTACCGAGGCACTTCTTCCTTGTGGTGAAAGCGAGAAGGAGGCGAGTGGGTGGCCCCACCCCTGCTTATATGGGTAAGCTGATAGGGGTGTGGTCAGACGAATATTGGGATTAAAGGTACATTGTGGTCTTTATTCAGTGCGCGTGCACGTATGCGAGATAGTGCAGAGAGCGATGCCGAGCGAGAGCGATACGATACAGAACGATTGCTCATTAGTCTGGAACCAATCTGAGACACAAGATAAACCATCATTGGCTTCCCTAATTAATACTGCAAAATTCTCATGTGACATTATAACGATGACATATTTGATGACATATTTGATATAATCACAAATCTGGGAATCTCTCTTCTGATTTAAAACTATACACTGTAGATGTGAACAAAGCCAGGTTATACTATACAGTCATTTCATTATTGGAGCCACCAATAGGACTCGTGGTGAGTTGGGTTATTAAATGTTGCACTTTCAGTGTGTGGGGTAATCGCATAAAGGTTGCGGAACCTCTGGGATATTCACTCATCTTGTCCCATTAGATTATGTTAATCTATTATTATCTAGGGGAGCAACATGTTAAACATGAACGGTTTTGATATTTGTCAGCCTGGAACTGGTGCCGCCGGGGAAAAGATCTGAGCACGGAGTAATTAAAGTCGGTGTCAGCGTTTCTGTGCTGCTCCGTCTTCTGCTCCATACATCAGCGGTGATTCTCTTCAGAACCACGTGCATCTGCTGGGTTGGAGGTTAAATTATGAAAAACATTTGTGTTTTCTAACCATGGTAGAAGGGATTTACTGTGTCCATAACCAGGGGTGTAGCTCCAGATTCTGGGCCCCATGAAAGAATGTATTTGTAGGCCCCCAGTGAATGGAATTTTTTTTGGCAATTTTTTTATTGATGAAAACGCATAATATGGTTTTTACCTATACATTCGGATCAGCAGTTCAGCACCTGCACTGTTGGTGGGTGAGCCTAGTAAAGGATGTCGCATTGCGTTCATCTTCAATGAATGGACCAATGCAATAGTCTACCAAAGCCCCCCCTCTCTCTCTATATATCTCACACACACACACACACACACACACACACACACACACACTTCAGAAACAAACATAGTATCAATGAGAGCATCAATAATACACCTGAGTGATGTCTAGTAAAAAAAAGAAAAAAAAAAAAAAATTGGGCCCCCCCAGTGCTGGGCCCTTGGAATCATCCTAAACTACCCCCCCCCCCCCCTGTCCATAACAAACACAACAACCAACGCTGTGAACAATCTGCTTTCTCTGGCCTACTGTTTTTCATTTCCTGCCACTGACCGATTAAGAAGAAGTCTTTATTTGTCATGCAGATCTTTTTAACACACACTGATGAAATGTTCTCTGCACTTCCCGTCCCGTCGTCCTTCCCCTCAAGGGCAGCCGGGAGCAGACAATGTAAAGTACTGTCCAAGCCCCTGCAGCGGGTTCTACTGAAGCAGCTATAGCTCCATTTCTTTTTTTACTGATTTGTATTTGTTTTTTGTCATTTCTGCTTCATCGGATAGGGACAGGGAATCAGGGGAGAGAGAAGGTCAAATCAGGGACAAAGGTCACAGGCCGGATTCAAACCCAGGACGTTGCGGTCGCATGGTATGCACCTTAGCGAGTCGAGCCACAGCGAGCACTCTTTTAAATACGATTTACCTGTCAAATGTATATGGCCTTTATCAAGTTAGCACTGATTTGGTTCGATGTGTTGTTTCCTGAAGCATGTCTTGTGATAGAGAACGTGTCCTCTATACACCACACATTGTAGCCCATAAACAGATGTAATCAACACTTTTTAACACTACACCATATTTTATCTATGTATTACTAAAGGTTTGCACTACATCCCTATAGCTCATTTAGCATTCTTGCATTTTGGTTGCATTTTGTACTTTAGTTTGTATATTGTATATTTTGTATAGTGTTTGGTCTTTATTCTTTTTAAGTATGAAGCACAATCTCAGGGGGCTCATACAGAACCAAGCATTTCACTGTAATGTACATTATATGTGACAAATAAAACAAAACTTGGAACTTGTAATCTACAGGGTAGCAACGAGACCAGTGAAGTGAGGGGAGGCAGAGTATACCTTCTTCAGTGTTACCTGTGCTGTTGTTACCCATAGTGTAGCCCACCACGGACCCACAAACAGGACCACCGCAAATAGAGTTCCTAAATTGATGATACAATAGCACATTAATAATATATTGTCTTGCAAACAATCCAAGAACCATGTGGGGAAAAACTGTATGTTCAAGTTCAAGGTTTGTTTTATTTGTCACATATAATGTACATTACAGTGAAATGCTTCGTTCTCTATGAGCCCCCTGAGATTGTGCTTCATACAGTAAAAAAGTTAAAAGAATAAAGGCCAAACACTATACAAAATATACAATATACAAACTCAAGTACAACCTAAAGTACAAAGTGAAGTCCAAAATGCAAACAATAAAGTACAAATGTAAGCCTTTTAAAATGCCAAAATTCAAGAATGAGGTAGGGATGTCGTGCAAATCCTTTTGTAAATGTGCTGTACACTATTGGTTGAAGGGGTGCGTTGAAGACGTCCTCTAGGTATGTATTCCTTGTTGCCTGTCATATAAGATGTATGGCACCTCATCCTGGGGGAAATTAAGCCATGAAGGCGGGTTCAAATGGGCACTGTGACAAGCACCTGAGAAAATATGAGAAATGCAACAGCCCATCCGTATTCCTGTTTCCTCCGCCATCATAGATCACTTATTGGCGCAGCTGTCAGCATATGACCGTGGAGAAGAGGGAGATCAATATACACGTTCATGAAATCCTCCCTAAGTAACCGTCCTTTCACTATATTATCCAGCAGGGATTTGGATAGGAGTAGCCTGTCAGGCTGTGTTTGCTGCACACATGCGGAATTAGTTACAGTCACTGAGCAACAACAGTAAACTAATTTCCTGTATAATGTATGCCCATCCCCTAGCTAACTCCTGTGGGTTTCAAGCTTGTCCGACCATGTTTGTATCAGTAAAGTATCACACACACACACACACACGCACGCACGCACGCACACACGCACGCACGCACGCACAGACACACATACAGACACACACACACACACACACATACACACACACACACACCACACACACACACACACACACACACACACACACACACACACACACACACACACACACACACACACACACACACACACACACACACACACACACACACACACACACACACACACACACACACTTACTTTATAGACTCTGCACGAGGGGCCATCAGTGTGATGAGAGCTCACAGCCATACACACATAATCCTGACTTTGCAGAAGGTCAGACTAATTTAATTGATGTGCTCATTTTTATCCATATTTCCGAAGGGCTGCATAGTTTGGATGTGATTAGAATGATGAGGACGCCACCATAAATCCAGGGTCAGATCCAGAGTTTGTGGCAGCCTAAAATTAAAGGAACACGCCAACATTTCGGGAAATTAGCTTACCGTCTTCTCCAGAGAGAGACAACAACATAGATACCAGTTTCCTCGTTAGCCTAGCTTAGCACAATGAATGGAAGCGGACATGGCCGGTATAGCCTTGGGGAGAGGTGTTAGTTGGACAATGCCTATAGAGGCTACCCGGTCATGTCCGCTCGATACGATTAAATCCGACCAATATATTAAAATCGTTGTTAATGTTGATACACATCTGTTCTTATATATACAGTAACACATAGCAAAATGTTGTTTTGCAAAGAGCAACCGTTTCCTCTTCAGAAATTGGCATTCCAAACATTCTGTGAAAGGCCTTTATTGCGCACTTTATTGCAGTACAGCTCAATACACACAATTGTTAAGGGGATGCAGACCAGAGAAAGACTTTCGTCTTGTTTACATCAGGGTCCCCCATTTTCAATTCATCATAACATATATGACATACAGATAGACAGTTGTACTGCTACATCTAGACATTTATGACATACCAGATTTACAAATACAGTACTGTTTGTGATACAAAAAGAGTCTAAAAAAGAGACTATATACATTTGACGAAGAAACTGTACATTGGAGGAGGTTGGGTAGGTGGGGTGGAGGGGGGGGGTTGGGTAGGTGAGGTGGGGTGGGGGGGGGAAACTGTACATTGGAGGTGGTTGGGTGGGTGGGGTGGGGGGGGGGTTGGGTAGGTGAGGTGGGGTGGGGGGGGGAAACTGTACATTGGAGGTGGTTGGGTGGGTGGGGTGGGGGGGGGGGTTGGGTAGGTGGGGTCGGGTCGGGTGGGGGGGGGGGGGGGGTAACTATACATTGGATTATCGACGAAACCTTACTTGGTCCCAAGAAGAGGGTCTCGTGTATTATTGGGTTAGGTCATTTACTGTACATTGGAGGGGGTTGGGTTTGGACATTTACAGGGGCCAGTTTCGAATTGCAGTCTCCCGTAGGTGCTCTTTGAGAGTGGTTTTGAAGGTGGGTAGGCATTCACATTGCTTTACAGCTTTGGGTAGGGCGTTCCACATTGATGTGGCATAATTGCGAAACGTGTTTAGTCCCTTGTTTGAGCCGAATCTGGGTTTAACATGATTTGTGGAGCTCCCTCTGGTGTTGCGGTCGTGGTATTCACTGACCTTTGGAAATCAGTTCCCGATTGCTCCAAGTTGATGAGTCAGAGAGGAGGAGCGACTGCAGTTGTCGACTACAGAGAGACGGGGGGCAGATACCCGGCTGCTCGCCCACAAGGAGAAGTTGGCCTGACTCAGCCGTGCTGCCCGTCCACCTGCCTGCCACGCAGAGCCCGATGCCGGATGACGACCTGTTTACACCAGCTTTCTGTCTAGAGGCTGCAGTCGGGGGTATAAATACAGAGGCTGCAGCTGCACCCTGCAGGCCCTTGGGAGGCCAAATACTGTAAGCACCCCCCTCCCAAAAGTGAATTCAGATTCAGATTCAGATTCAGATTCAGAGTTTTTATTTGCCACATGGAATCATACAATCAGAGTTTCTTCATTACACAATCATAAATAACATTCCATGGACAAAAGGAGCAGGAAGAAGAATAAATCTTATAGTTACCTGCCCCTTATTCCTAAACGAAAAAAGTATTTTCTTAATGGTCGGCGTATAACCTAATTTATACAAATAATAATTTATACCATTATACAGAAACTCACAATCCACAGTTAAACAAAGAAAAAATTAAATAATAATAATAATAATAATAATAAAGAATAAAAGAAAGAGAGAAAAAAAAAGAAAAGAAAAAGAAAAGATCTCACTCATATCACATTTGATTTTCATACTGACTAAATATTTCTTTTTTATATATTTTTTTGAATTTATAAACACTATTACTTCCCTTAAGCTCGCTATGGAGAGAATTCCACAACTTTACACCAATAACTGATGGACACATCTGTTTAAGTGTGATACGTGCAAACTGATGTTTAAAATTGTATTTTCTCCTACTAAACTTACTTTCTAAATAGTGTAGTATGCAATGGCTACAGCATTATCATTATCAGAAATCTCTGCTACAGAGCCCAATGTGATCACACCAGTAGTTGAAATAGAAGATAGTAGTTGAAACATGTTGAAATTGAAGATTCAGTACATTGATGTTTTTTAATTCAGTTATAAGATTGCTTATTATGGGATGTTAATGTCGTTTTTTTCAGCTTCAGGTGTATAATTTGTGTTGTTATAGGTGTTTTAAATGCACCCTCTCTGAGCACAGACAGTATGCTGAGGGTGCTTTCTGTTCACTAAACACTACAGTAGAACAGATACACCACTCAGCTAGATGTGACTGATAGGCCTATAGCAGGGTAACCTGAGTACTGTATGTACTGTATATCTTCAAGGATGCAGAGCAGCAGATTGGATATCCGAAATGGCTTGATTCTGTTGATATCCTGGGGGATAGACATCAATGGCTTTAGTCATCATTTTCACAACAACAACAACAACAACAACAACAACAACGACAACAACGACAGTTCTAACATTTTGGGTAATGTTCCATCAACAGACCTTCTGTTAAAAAATGCAACGTGATTGAAAAAGCACACTTTTTATTGTATTGAATCTCTAAGAAATATAGCCATCCCATGGCATTTTGATTAACTGAACCATGCGATGCATATAATGTGTGTACAGTGTGTAGTATGACTATGTGTCCATTTGAATCATGCATACTAAAGTGTTTATATGGGGAAGGGTGAGCTCCTGAGCTTTCACTATAGATGTCACTGTTATCCCACTGTAATTGGCGACCTAAAGGGCCAGTATGAATAAATGCACATTCAAGTTTTACTAATTGATTTGGACAATTGTCTGTTTGTAAACTTCATATTAATTTAGTTTAGTTTAGTTGCACAGTAGTTATGATAAAATAATATGCAGTAAAAAAAAAAGAGAAAATATGTTGAAAATTAGATGAAGGAGGCCAGAGGGCTTATTCAAAGTCCTCCCCTTCGTTTCAACAAGTCATTATTAAAACATACAAATATCAAATATCAATCAAACGAATAAAAATAAAAATAATCTAGACAGAAATGTCTTGTGATGCTTTAAATGTGCAAGAGGTGTATTTGTTTTTAAATGGTTAAAGCCTGCACATAGTCCCTTACTATATCTATATCATTCTGTACATATTATATACTCTTACTATAGTTACACTGCTGGCCAGTAGTAACTGTCTCTATAATACCCCACCTGTACACTATATTTATGTTGCAGTGCTACATTTGCACTCTGGTTGGATGCCAAAGTTATTTTCGTTGTACTGTACTTGTGCTGTATGATGACAATACATTTTAATCAGTAATCTAATCTTAAAAACCTTTTTTTGGGACTACTAAACGTAGCCTATATGGACGAGGTTATGGATGTTTCATTTCAACTTTGGACTGATCCCAATCCATAATATCCAAGTAAAAAAAAAAACAAGTTTTTAATTTATTGTCACTGTCAATCATCTTTTGAAGACTGTGACGTACAGGCCTAGGGTAGGGGGGCGTAGGAGTGTGTGAACGCAATCAAGGCACGTCATCGACTTGTGGCGTGGTTACCTGCACGTCATCGACTTGTAGGCGTGGTTACCGGAGAGCGGAGACTGATATTGACGGCAGCCTGAACCGTTACGTTGCAGCAGAGCTACGGGACACGGGAACGAAAGGCAATAAGGGAAGAGAGACGTCTGATGACAACCTCGTAGAATTTGGACTCCAACGATGGAAACGCGTGAGGTTGTCTTGATTACAGTTCTCACCGGTCATTACATCTGGCAATGCTTTTTTGTCGCCTGGCTTATGAAGAACGTGAAC
>NC_140180.1:19950542-19955542 GCF_963971535.1 Notolepis coatsorum
GAACGGGGTACGTTACGCCATAGTAGACAGCCAAAGCACAAGTTCCTCTCTCTCAACCTTTCACTACCACACTACCAAAGGGTTAACACTTTCACTGTGACTGTAGTGTGGTAGTGAAAGGTTAACCTTTGTAGTGTGGTGGTGAAAGGGTTAACACTCGCAAAGGCTCAGTCCATAGAACAGCTCTGGCCCCTTTGTTTACCATCAGCGTTTTTGATAGAGCGAACACACCGCAACAGGAATAACCTGGGCCCCAATTTACAATGTTATGTTAAGTTTTGAAAAGTCTCCACTGCCCTGCAGAAGCTAGCGCAGTAACTACAAATTACTTTCAAAATTGATCTGTTTATCCTGTGTGGTTAAAGGTTTCAGTTTTAGAGAAAAGGGTATAAGAATTGCAGTAGTAACTAGAAATCACCGGATACAGTCAAAGAACTTTAAAGGCATTTTTCTCAGTTTCACTGTTTGCATAGTTACTGCGGTTAGCTTCACAGGCAGTATAGTTGATAACAACAGTTATAAAGGCAAGAGTAAAGAAAATAGGTCACTTCAGGTGTCGCCTCAGACTGGTCTGCATGTCAAATACCACAATGAAAACACATTGAAACTGAAGGCACTCTATCCAACAGACGCACAAAAAAATAAATGGTTCACAATATATGAAAAAGCAGATATGGTTGTGGAGAAAGACCCAAGATTTATACACACTGGGTGGAAACGTGAGTGAACAGATGCTTTTGGAACTAATCAAAAGGGATCTCTCTCAGTCCTGAAGCTGCCTGGAAGCTGCGTATGGTGCAAGCTTTCATTTGAGCGTAGGTGTGAGGTCACGCGGTCTCCGCGGCACTTCAGACAGTTCTGATAGATGTGTCCTTTAGAATCTGGTGGCGTTGTCGTTTCAGTCTGACGGCTGCGCCGACCGCTCCGCATCAACGTCTTCTTTTAGGCGTTATTCTTCTTCGTCCTCCCAGACGTCAGACGTCTCGCCGAAAAAATTGGAAAGTGTTTAGGCGTTGAAAAAGCAAAGTGACGAATGTCAAAATCTCAAGATATTTTATTTCCCGGGGGTTTTGCTTGTATTTTTTCCATTCATATGAATCGTTTTGTCATGTATAGGTGTGGCGTCCGGTACCTACTGTATAAGGAAGTGGTGTGTGGTGCCGTCATTCTATTACTGTAAAACGTCAACAAGTGTTTTAAGAGAACAGTGACTATAAAACTTTTCACAAGTAAACTCTTCCACATGTTCCATCTTTCTTTCCCTCTCCGCCTGGGCAGATTCATTAAAAGAAAACTTGGAACATGAGCTGCGCTTCACGCTGAAGGATCGAGACCCTGTTGACCTTTAGGCACCTCTCTTCCTCCACCTCCTCCTCTCGCGTCTCGCTCTCCTGGCTCTCTTTCGCCTCTTGTCCCACTTTGTTTTTCTCAGCTGGATCTTGCGTTGAACGACTGACCAGAGAGAACGGAGCCGGAATAGAAACTAGGACAAATATAGATGGGCTTGTGGGACCGCAGATTAAAGAACCCCTCGCGTTGTCGCCAATAATCTCCCTAATTAGTCTTGAAGAGTAAAAAGAAACGGAGTGGCAGACTGGGCATAATAACCAGAGCTGCGATGTAGTTGGCTCTTGTAAGCCCTATACTACTGTATTAGGATTGATTGATTGATTGATTGAAAACTTTATTAAGAGATTGCAGAATGGGTACAATACAGTACGGCTCAATACACACAATTGTTAAGGGATGCAGACCAGAGAAATGCTTTCGTCTTGTTTACATCAGGGTCCCCCATTTTCAATTAATGATAACATATATGACATACATGACATACAGATATACAGTACTGTTACATCAGACATTTATGACATACAAATATACAGTACTGTTTATTCACATACAGCGTTTAGTCCCTTGTTTGAGCCGAATCTGGGTTGAACATGATTTGTGGAGCTCCCCCTGTGTTGTGGTCAGTGTATTCACTGACCTTTGGGAAGTATTTCGACATGTACATGGGTAACTTAGTAGTGTAGTGTATCTTGTAGACCAGGCTAGTAGTGCCCTTTTCAGAAGTGATCACGCTTGATCAGCAATCAGACTGGTGCTGTGCAGGTGAGTCTCACAATCATAATTCCGGAGCATTTGTCTTTAATGAGTACACCAAGGAACCATTAATGATTATATGGCATCATAAGCGCATTAAACATGCACTTCAAAGCTGGCCTACTTAAAAAAAAACGGCTAAAAGAAACGATGGCGTTCGGAATGAACGTACGACCACCGAGGGTCTCTCCCAGCCAATCCCAAGCCACCGCGAATACAGCGGCAATGTGGGGAGCGTGGCGGTCAGCCCTTAACACAGACACGGAGAAGCACACACCGACAGTAGGGAATTTCAGACCGTAGTGTCCATACTACCTTCCATCCATACTGCAAGTGTTGCCTTGAGATTCAACATTCAACAGTCAAACGTGTGAGAAGCATTTACACCCATAAACGCGGCAGGAAAGCCATGGGTCAGATGGTGATGAAGTGTTACTCATAGAGAACGGCCTCGTCGTGGTGAAACCTGTGGCTGAAATGTGTAGCATGCTCTGTTGTGCTATGTAGGAAACAGGTTCCAATTGTGTCACCATAGCGATATGCCTGCTCTTACCTGAGTGTTACAATAAAGATTTTACCATGAAACCCGCTTCTCTCTCTCCTGTTAAAGAAAGAAATAAGTATTTTCCAATATATTTAGATTAGATTAGATTCAAATGTATTCTCAGCACAAGTACAGTACAACGGAAATAAGTTTGGCTTCCAACAAGAGTGCAAATGTAACAGTAAAGTGCAACAGCAATATACAATGTACAGGTGATTAATCTGGGTATAAATATATAAATTAGTACTACTGGGTGTAGTGCTAATCAGATGTATGTACAGCGTTGTAGTATTAATATGTAGGCCTACAGTGATACAGGTATAAAGACAGTATTGTCGTCATACTGGCCAGCAGCTAGTAAGAGTAGGTAAGGGATATGTACAGATATACAGTAGATATAGCTACAGATATGTAAAAGGATTATGTGCAGGTATGTACAGACAAAACTAGCAAAACTATTTAAGTTCCATATAAATACAAGTGTAAAAAAAAAAACATGAATTCTCTTTTAAACATTTGTTTTGGTTCCTAACTAAATATAAACGTTTTTTTTTTTTTGGACTAGCACACAGTGTAACATAGTCATGCAGCGACACACACATGCAAAGTGCGACACATGGGAACACACACATTCGCCAATTACATTTTTCTGCACTTGACCCATCCCGTCGACCTTCCCCCAAGGCAGCCGGGAGCAGAGGTGGGTTGCTGCGTGGGGCCGCGCCCGGGGACCAATCCAAGTGCTCCTGTCCGTCTTCGTCTTGTCAGGGACGCGACAGCGTTAGCGATCTGTCTGTTGTTTTTCCATTGGGTTTATCTCTTTTTCTGGAGGGAAAACCCTTGCGAGCACGGGAAGAACATGCAACTCCACACAGAAAGGCCCGGGAGATACCCCACCTGGGTACCTGGCAAGCGGGAATCGAACCCAGGACCTTCTTGCTGTGGAGGTGACAGTGTTAACCACTACACCACCGTGCCACCTATACTCATATCTACATCTTATTTTCTATTCATATTTATATCTTACATCATTAACATAACATAATTTTCTTTATTTTGCTATTCAAATATATTGAAATTATTTTATTGGGAAAACCACATTGAGAATACAGTATCTCGTTTTCGAGAGGGCCCCACAAAATGTCACTGTTGCAAGTGTAAATCAGAAAGGATTCCAGAGTGCATGGAATGTTTCCTCCTACAGCCTCAGAGCGCTCTACCTCGAGGCGATAGTTGACCCATATGTTTAGAGCATGTGGTGCGAGAGCTCCGCTAGCCGCTCGACATGGGCGCTCGACATGGTACTTGGCCGGGCAGCGTCAGTTCCTCAGTACAATCCTCCTGGCTCAAGCCAGCTCTATTCACTGTTTACCGGGAGAGAGGAGGAAGGATCTCTGTCCTTTAGAGTGCCCCAAATACAACCTTTTTGCGGTATCAAGTATGAGTACTTTGTTTCATGTACACAGCGAATAATTTTTTACAGCTATTTCCAATCCTGTTGCAAATTGTGTGTGTGTGTATATCTTTATGCACACTGTTACTGTGCATTAAACTGAAGTTTTAATCTACCTATTCCATACTTTCATTTTATTTTTCTAATTTAACTGATAGATAATAATTTCATTATTATTAAATACTAGCACTCAGTTCTTGGCATGTGACACGTATTTTAGCCTGGTATCGGACCAACAATACAAGACACTGATAGGTGCACCTCAACATAGTTGGAAAATACATTAGAAATTGAGAGGAGATGGAGGGGAGAATGTAGAGATGGAGAGAGGAGATGTTAGAGGAGATGTTAGAGGAGAAGGAGGAGCAGAAGTAGAGGAGATGGAGGAGGAGATGTTAGAGGAGATGGTGGAGCAGAATGTAGAGGATGGAGGAGGAGATGGTAGATGGGATGGTAGAGGAGATGGTGGAGGAGATGGTGGAGGAGATGGTGGAGCAGAAGGTGGAGGAGATGGAGGAGGAGATGTAGAGGAGATGATAGAGGAGAAGGGGAGGAGATGGTAGAGGAGAAGGTGGAGCAGAAGGTAGAGGAGATGGAGGAGGAGATGTTAGAGGAGATGTGGAGCAGAATGTAGAGGAGATGGAGGAGGAGATGGTAGATGGGATGGTAGAGGAGATGGTGGAGGAGATGGTGGAGATGGTGGAGCAGAAGGTGGAGGAGGAGGAGGAGATGGTAGAGGAGATGATGAGGAGAAGGTGGAGGAGATGGTAGAGGAGATGGTGGAGCAGAAGTAGAGGAGATGGAGGAGGAGATGGTAGAGGAGATGGTGGAGGAGATGGTAGAGGAGATGGTGGAGCAGAAGGTAGAGGAGATGGAGGAGGAGATGGTAGAGGAGATGGT
>NC_140180.1:19960542-19979764 GCF_963971535.1 Notolepis coatsorum
ATATGATACATACCCACCGATGAAACATAGCTCTTCAGCACAAACAGGACACAACATTCTGTTTTGGAATGTACCAACTCCAGTGCGGGGGAGGGGACGGGGGAGGGGGGCTTCCTACCTGAATGATAATCTAGGCTATACGTTCACGCTGCAAGCCTCAGTAGGCCCACTCAACTTGGATTTACTGCTCAGATCAATTCCCAGACCAATTTCTTTGTTTGGCTGTTCACGTTATTTATTTTCTTTTAAATGCGGCCAAGATTTCAGATCAGTTTCTTTCCAGTGTGAACTGCTCCCGGTCCTGAACGAATCACAGCTTTTTGTGGAGAAATGCAGTACGTCTCTATGGAGGCGTGGGTGGAGACGTGGCCAGGAGTGGTGAGGTCGTAAACATGAATGGCTTCACAGAAACGGGTTTCATCTGAAATTTCAGGATGTCAATGACTACTTTTGGCTACATCTGCCAGCGCCTCTCCACAAGACACTCGCGGCAATACCAAACGTGGCCCTTTGACCTAGAGGCCTCTGTTAGACGGCATTACAGAGTCTTTCTACCGCGGTCTACTAAAAAAACACAATTCTTCAATCAATATCAAACAAAAAACTACTAACCTTCATCTTTTACTACTATGCACTCTAACGCTATGCTACTATGCTATGCTGGACGCCTATATTCCAATACCAACCGTTTTGTGCGTTTTGCGAATCTGATTGGCCACTGACGTTTCTGGTCATGTGACATGTGCACCAATCGTGTGACGGCAAGTTCTTTCGCCGGTTAAGCTTAGGCACTCTTTCGAAGTTGGTTAAGGTTAGAGTTTGTCTTAGAGCAGGGCGATAGAACGCCAGCCCTGATTCCAAACTCTAACCTTAACCAACTTCGAAAGAGTCGCCTAAGCTTAACCAGTGATAAACTAGGCGTTAGGTAGTTTGCTGCTGGTCGGGGCGGAAATGGGCGTGTCACGCGATTGGGCGCACATGTCACATGACCAGAAACGTCAGTGGCCAATCAGATTAGCAAAACGCACAAAACGGTTGGTATTCGAATAGACGCATTCTGGACAGTATTTCTCATTGTGGCAATAAATAAACATGCATTTTTTTGCATAAAGCAAGCATTTGTCTACTCTCCTGTTGATGAGAGTATTAAAACTTGAAAAAAATCCGTTTAAGGTAGATTTAGGACAGATACAAAATATGCAATTCATTTGCGATTAATCACGATTAACTATGGACAATCATGCGATTAATCAGATTAAATATTTTAATAGATTGACAGCCTTAGTAAATATACCTTTGAGCTTGCTGGGAAACTATCTGCTACCAAAACTAGCTAGATAGACTTGTCACACTCATGGTGACAAACACTGTGTGAGAAGTGGTCAGGTGATCACCATATTTTACCGCCCAGTACATCAATCCTTAGGAGTCTTGTACCCAAACCTTTTAAACAGAAATTGCAGTTGTATGATTGTCCATCATACAATTTCTTATGCAGGGCCGCCGCTTATGTACGGGGCGACAGTGGCTCAGGAGGTAGAGCAGTCGTCCCGGTTCGATTCCCGCTCCTCCCGGGAAGCGTGTCGAGGTGTCCTTGAGCAAAACACTTAACCCCTAATAGACCTATCTCAAACCCTGCCCCTTTTCTTGATCCTCCAATCACAGCTGTCGCTTACCTCGGACAAACTTTGTTTGTACGAGGAAGTCCGAGGTAAGCGACAGCTGTGATTGGAGGATCAAGAAAAGAGGGCAGGGTTTGAGATAGGTCCATTGCTCCCGATGAGCAGGTTGGCACCTTGCATGGTTGCCTGCACCGTCGGTGTGTGAATGTGTGAGTGAATGGGTCAAATGTGAGGAACAAATTGTAAAGCGCTTTGGATAAAAGCTGCTATATAAATGCAGCCATTTACCATTTACCATTATTATGCAGCAGAGGGTGTTGCCGAGTGATCAATCTCGTCTGTTGCTTTGTTCTTTTGCTGTAAGATGTGTTTCCTTGATGTCCATGGAAAATGGCGCTAGCCACCGAGCCGCTACTGTTATGGCAGCGGTGGCGGAGCCCAATAGCAGAACACAGGGAGAGAGAGAATGGCAGTAGGAGTTAGATCATTTTGTGTACTGTACTGTGTAGGGACTGTCCTGCTCCACTAGGGGCAGGCTTTTCTCATTCACTAGGCTGGGGGCGGGGCTGGCTTTTCTAATTCACAGGAGCGATCTTTTCTACTCTACGTTGGCTTTGAGAGTTGTGAATGAATGAATGAATGAAAACTTTATTTAACAGATTGCAGAATGGGTACAATACAGTACGGCTCAATACATACAATTGTTAAGGGGATGCAGACCTGAGAAAGACGTTTGTCTTGTTTCCATCAGGGTCCCCCATTTTCAATTCATATAGACATTTATGACATACACAACATACATGACATTTATGGCATAGGGTATTAGGGACATATAGGTATTTAGTACTGATACATTTGTAAATTGTGACATAACCGGTATTCAAATATACAGTACTGTTACCCCTAGATCCTGACAGAGTATATACATATGATGGGGAGGGGACTGTACATTAGGAGGGGGTGGGTGGGTGGGAGAGAAATATACATACGGCGGGGAGGGAATATATACATGTTTGATTGATTGAATTGATTGAAAACTTTATTAACAGATTGCAGAATGGGTACAGTACAGTACATAGATGTAGCAGTAGGCCTACTGTCTATCTGTATGTCATGTATGGGGACCCTGATGTAAACAAGACGAAAGTCTTTCTCTGGTCTGCATCCCCTTAACAATTGTGTGTATTGAGCTGTACTGTATTGTACCCATTCTGCAATCTGTTAATAAAGTTTTCAATCAATCAATCAAAACAGCTCAATACATACAATTGTTAAGGGGATGCAGACCTGAGAAAGACGTTTGTCTTGTTTCCATCAGGGTCCCCCATTTTCAATTCATATAGAATTTGGGTGGAATACACCTTTTTAACTGTCCTGCTACTGTTGCATCACTGTGATCCACTGTACTGCTACTGTATTAAAACCTTTAAAACAATTTGGGTGGAATACACCTTTAAAATCATTCGATTTGGGTTATAACCTTTAACACTATTTGGGTGGAATACACCTTTAACTGTCCTGCTGCCATTTTACCACTGTCCACTGTACTGTACAGTCCTGCTACATCACGGTCCTGCTAACCATTTGGGTGGAATACACCTTTAACTGTCCTGCTACTGTTGCATCACTGTGATCCACTGTACTGCTATTGTATTATAACCTTTAAAACAATTTGGGTGGAATACACCTTTAAATCATTCGATTTGGGTTATAACCTTTAACACTATTTGGGTGGAATACACCTTTAACTGTCCTGCAGCCATTTTACCACTGTCCACTGTACTGTACTGTACAGTCCTGCTACATCACTGTCCTGCTAACCATTTGGGTGGAATACACCTTTAACTGTCCTGCTACTGTTGCATCACTGTGATCCACTGTACTGCTATTGTATTATAACCTTTAAAACAATTTGGGTGGAATACACCTTTAAATCATTCGATTTGGGTTATAACCTTTAACACTATTTGGGTGGAATACACCTTTAACTGTCCTGCAGCCATTTTACCACTGTCCACTGTACTGTACAGTCCTGCTACATCACTGTCCTGCTAACCATTTGGGTGGAATACACCTTTAACTGTCCTGCTACTGTTGCATCACTGTGATCCACTGTACTGCTACTGTATTATAACCTTTAAAACAATTTGGGTGGAATACACCTTTAAATCATTCGATTTGGGTTATAACCTTTAACACTATTTGGGTGGAATACACCTTTAACTGTCCTGCAGCCATTTTACCACTGTCCACTGTACTGTACTGTACAGTCCTGCTACATCACTGTCCTGCTAACCATTTGGGTGGAATACACCTTTAACTGTCCTGCTACATCACTGTGATGTACTGTCCTGCTACATCACTGTAATGTACTGTCCTGCTACATCACTGTCCTGCTACATCACTGTGATGTACTGTCCTGCTACATCACTGTCCTGCTACATCACTGTGATGTACTGTCCTGCTACATCACTGTCCTGCTACATCACTGTCCTGCTACATCACTGTGATGTACTGTCCTGCTACATCACTGTCCTGCTACATCACTGTCCTGCTACATCACTGTGATGTACTGTCCTGCTACATCACTGTCCTGCTACATCACTGTGATGCTACATCACTGTCCTGCTACATCACTGTGATGCTACATCACTGTCCTGCTACATCACTGTGATGCTACATCACTGTCCTGCTACATCACTGTCCTGCTACATCACTGTGATGTACTGTCCTGCTACATCACTGTGATGTACTGTCCTGCTACATCACTGTGATGTACTGTCCTGCTACATCACTGTGATGTACTGTCCTGCTACATCACTGTCCTGCTACATCACTGTGATGTACTATCCTGCTACATCACTGTCCTGCTACATCACTGTGATGTACTGTCCTGCTACATCACTGTGATGCTACATCACTGTCCTGCTACATCACTGTCCTGCTACATCACTGTGATGTACTGTCCTGCTACATCACTGTGATGCTACATCACTGTCCTGCTACATCACTGTCCTGCTACATCACTGTGATGTACTGTCCTGCTACATCACTGTGATGCTACATCACTGTCCTGCTACATCACTGTCCTGCTACATCACTGTGATGTACTGTCCTGCTACATCACTGTGATGTACTGTCCTGCTACATCACTGTCCTGCTACATCACTGTGATGTACTGTCCTGCTACATCACTGTCCTGCTACATCACTGTGATGCTACATCACTGTCCTGCTACATCACTGTCCTGCTACATCACTGTGATCCACTGTCCTGCTACTGTTGCATCACTGTCCTGCACAGTACAGGACACAAAATGATTTAACTGCCTCTCGAGAATGGAGCGTTTTAAGTAGGTTTTAATTCCTTTGGGTTCCGAGCAGACAATGCAATAGAGAATATACAAGAATGTGCGACATTAGACGAGTAGTGACTCTTGCTTGAGTTTCTCATTAATGTCCAGGCAGGTAGTACGTCAGGAGACAGCGTCGGCCGGGAGTAGTGGTCTTGGGCACAGGGAGAACAGAGGTTAGGACATGGCAGGCAGTACAGACAGAGCAGGCAAGGCTAAGTACGTCCTCGTACCTAGGGTAGATAGGATAACACTGAGACGATCAGGAACAGGATCCGCAGGGTTGATATCCAGACCGTTGATGAGCTGACGGCTCTCAGCTGGGCTGATGGGCTGATGACTCTCAGCTGGGCTGATAGATGGCGTCGGAAGCTGCCCATATAAGGGCGTGGAAGTAGGTAGAGAAATGGCTTGCTCTCGCCATGATTGTGACAGCTAGTCAACTAGGCATAACTACACTTTCTTTTCGCCTCCATACTGAAAGATAGCACTTGTTTTTCACATGTGTACTGTGTATAATGTAAATATCTATAGATATTAGTTTATACTTGTTAAACTATAAACGCTGAGACAGACAGAGAACAGAGACAGTGAGAACAGACAGACATCTCCTATATGATGCGTGTGTTTGTTCAACTCAGGCTGTAAGAGAGTCACAGACAGGGCACAGATAAGACACTGGCCAAGGTCATCATCCACAGAGGCGCTTTGGCAGTCTGGCCATCACTTAGACGTGGTGGGGGCAGGATAGAGAGAGAGAGAGAGAGAGAGAGAGAGAGAGAGAGAGAGAGAGAGAGAGAGAGAGAGAGAGAGAGAGAGAGAGAGAGAGAGAGAGAGAGAGAGAGAGAGCCATTGCTATAGTAACGAGATAGTCACATGACGGAGGGAGTTCGACATCGCGAGAGATAGAGAGACTTGAATATATTAAGCTGTGGGTTCTTCCGGGTTCGAGTCAGACAAGCAGACGAGCATTGACAGCGAGACAGCAGAGATCCCTCCACCCTCCTCAGAGGCTGGAGGGTAGGGGAGGAGCAAGCCACGAGGACATAGCTAGCTTCGGCTAACAGGACAGGCTTCGGCTAGGGATCTAGGCCGCAACCATCAAGAGATATAGAATTATTCATTTAGTTTCTTCACCTTTCAAAGACTTTCAATCTGTTCCATCTTGTACGAGTCTTATGTTTATGAAATAAACATAACCATCAAGGAAACGGACCACGTTTCCAGTGTTGATTCTTCTGATTACGGATGTACCAACGGGGTGATACAGGGTGTGACAGCCAGTAAGGTAACCATCGACAAATAACAAACACAACGCAGACTTCACGGCACTGCAGGTGACGAGTTGATTAGAGGCTGAAGACCACCTTAATCTAACAATACTGATTGTTAGATTGTTAGACACACACACACACACACACACACACACAACACACACACACACACACACACACACACACACACACACACACACACACACACACACACACACACACACACACACACACACACACACACACACACACACACACACACACTTGCCTCTCAGTGCAGTGCTAAAAGGCTGCTGTCATTAGGGCCCACTGTGGTGTGTATGTGTGTGTGTGTGTGTGTGTGTGTGTGTGTTTGTTTGTTTGTATGTGTGTGTGTGTGTGTGTGTGTGTGTGTGTGTGTGTGTGTGTGTGTGTGTTTGTTTGTTTGTATGTGTGTGTGTGTGTATGTGTGCGCGTGCGTGCGTCTGTTTATCTTTATGTCTTTGTCTGTGTGTGTGTGTGTGTGTGCGTGTGCATGTGTGCATGTGTGTGTGTGTGTGCGTGTGCATGTGTGCATGTGTGTGTGTGTGTGTGTGTGCGCACAAGCTGCCATTAAGGCCCCACTGTGGTGCGGCTCAGTCCACTCCCCACTGCAGGCAGCCCAGAGCCAGAGAGCTAAATAACAGGTTAGCCTCCTCCTGGACGCGTGAACACTTAAGGTAACCTACTTGCGTTCAGCGTTTCTCTGATTGGCCACGACGCCCATGTGACCGCGGCAGAGTGGAAATAGGCTGCTGCTCCGGCGAATGAAAGACAGGCATTCTATTGCCATGCTCTGCGACAAACTCTAACCTTAACCAACTCCGAAAGAATGCCTAAACTTAACCCTAACCTTAACCAACTCCGAAAGAATGCCTAAACTTAACCGGCGAAAGAAAGACAGACGCTAATTACGTTTATATAGAGAGGCGATAAATGAATTAAACGTAAAAAAAAAAAAAAAAAAATTGAAGTGATTGGAACTTGTCACCAACTGGACCACAGGCTCCACAGCAATCTGCGGAACGAGTTGAGCTAACCGTCGATGTTAAAACAGGGGGGATTGCGTATGCATAATGCCGCGGCAACCTGCGCGCCGCTGCCGCTCTGCCGCTGCCGCTCTGCCGCTCCGCTCTGGCGCTGCCGTGTCGCCGCGGGGGCGTGCTAGGCGTGGTCACGTGGGACGCTGAACGCAAGTAGGTTACCTTAAGTGTTCAGGCCTCCTGGACGCCCCCCGCACAGCAAACCCAACGCTCCCAAACTGCTACCCTGCAATTAACACACCGCTGAGAGCAGGAGGAGGAGATGAGAGCAGGATAAATGAAATGAAAAAGTGTGAAGCTGTCAAAGAGGAGAGGAGAGGAGAGGAGAGGAGAGGAGAGGATGGGAGGAGAAACATGAGAGGAAGGGAGAGGAGAGGAGAGGAGAGGAGAGGAGAGGAGAGGAGAGGAGAGGAGAGGAGAGGAGAGGAGAGGAGAGGAGAGGAGAGGAGAGGAGAGGAGAGGAAAGGATGGGAGAGAAAGAGGCCAGGTGGACAGCGCCTTGGTGCTGAAGTGTCATTCAAACTATCCTTACTTAAATATGACTGTGACGGCGACGGAGAGTGGCTGACGAAGCCACCCTGAGCCTGTTTGTTTCCGACACTGAAGATGAGGACTTTGGTGGTTTTAGTACGCAGGAAGAAGACGAAGATGAGGATTAATGACTTGACTTTTCTGGTTACAGCCGTGTACTGCAGTGAAAGGGTTAACGTGTGCCTTTTCTGGTTACAGCCGTGTACTGCAGTGAAAGGGTTAAGTTTTGCTTGCGGTGGTTGCAATTCCCCCTCCTCCTCGCAGTCCTCGCAGCCAGTCGTCCACGGAGCGAGAGTTAAAATACGTACATGGCTATAAGCTTCTAAAAACGATTTAATAGGCTAAACTTCGTTTTAAATTCTTTAATTCACATTTATTTATTTAATTTAATTTTTCCCGACATAATGCTACCTGCCCCGACCAGATCCGTGACTCCGTTGCGATACAGATGAATGATCTACTCAGAATAGTATAAGTGGCTATCTTTTATGTGTATTTTACCACCGATTGAAAACCACTGCTGTAGATCACTGCCGGTACGTGCGTGCACAACCTTTATTTCAGCAGGTACGTGTTTATTTGATGTTACTGTACAATATATGTGTGTATTAAAAGACGGAGCTGTCTTTTATTGTAATATAATAATTATTAATATAAAAAATTATAATAATAATAATTTATAATATCACCAGAGCGCATCAGGTGCATGATGAAATAGCGGGGAACATAGGACCCGGGGAACATAGGACCCTTTTTTAGTCGTGAAGTGTACGTTTGAGAACCGTGGTAACCAAGCTGACATGGTCGGCCCTCACACAACTCGGTTGCTTTTTTGGGAGCCGCAACGGGAGTGGGGAACATAGGACCCGGGGAACATAGAACCCTTTTTATCTCGAGCGGGGAACATAGGACCCGGGGAACATAGAACCCGGGGAATATAGACATGCTCCCGTCGAAATGACTGGACACAGGTACAAGTTAAACATCAATCAATTACTTTATTAATACAACACAGGTAGTTTGAGCCGCGGTCTCTCTCTCTCTCTCTCCACTCCCGAACGTACGTTGTGCCGCGCGCGGTGTTTGTCTCTGGAAACTAGGTCAGCTCAAAACAACGACAACACTTCCGGTCGGGGGTTTTCGAAATAAAAGAAACAGGAAAGACATTTATTTAGTAAATTTGTGGCACGCACTTATTATCTTGAGACGTTTTCGTTTTTTACGGAAACCTTTTTTTTTTTTAAATGAAAACGAAACGAAAACGAAAAAGATCAAAATCGTTTGAGTCTGGACAAGGCTTAAGGGACAAACATGCTGGGCCCTTACAAGCTTTAGGCCCTGGGGCCTCATGCGTTAATCCGCCACTGTGTGCGTGTGTGTGTGTGTGTGTGTGTAAGGCTCTACTCTGCATATGTGCGTCTATCTCTCCGTCTCTGGCAAGGCCGGTGACGCCGTGTTGGCGTGTTGGCGTGTTTGGCCCGTCAGCCACACAGCTCAGTAGCAGCGCTGGCTCGGGGGCCTCCTCGTCGCATTGTGCGTCGTGGGTTATTTATAGTGAGCCGGGCAGTGGGCCAGATGTGCACCTTCGCTACGCTGTTCCATCCACTTGCATGGAGACACACATGATCTGCCACTGCTGCTGCTGCTGCGCCGCTACACACACACCTCTCCTCCAGAGCTGTCACGGAACATATTGGCCCGGCTAAACACCACTGGGACACTGATATGCAAGGTCAGAGAGGTTTTCACACCCAGCAGGGGAGGGCGGCGGGGGCGTGGGGGGGGGGGTGTCTAATGTGAAGCAATATCTAAGACTCTCGAGTGGAAAAGGTCATGGTCTCTCTCTCCCTCTCTCTCTCTCTTTCCATCTGTATCGCTCCCTCTCTCTTGCTCTCACCCTTGCACATCTTTTTGTTTCTCTCTCTCTCTCTTCTCTCAAATGTCTTCTCTTCGTTTATTTATTTATTTCATCCCTCCCTCCTGCTTCTATCCCTCTCTCCCGCCTCTCAAACATACATTTTAGATGATCATTTCCTGTCCTGGGGCTTTGTGAGGTGTACTATTTTTTTCACAAAACGAGGAATTGGAGAGAGTGGCGGTGCCGGGGCTTCTGGGTAGTGTAGAGGTAAAAGCACTCGCCTACCACCACAGAAACCCTGGTTGGATCCCCGGTAGAGGTAACCCCTGGCTTGGTCAGACGTTTCAACCAACACAGCTGTCAGTGTGTATATGTGGGTGGGAAAGCCGGTGGGGGTACGAGTCCTGGTTGTTGCAATAGTGACTCCTACTGGTCGGTTGGGGCACCTGTTCAGCGGGGAGGGGCTCTGGGGGAGATAGCGTGAACCTCTGCATGCGTTACGCGAAAAGAAGCGCGTACTGAGACATGTGGTAGTCTACATTTACATTTGACATTTTGTCATTTAGCTGACGCTTTTATCGAAAGCGATAAAATGTATGACAAGTCAACTGAGTAACAATGTTCATCAATGTGTTGAGTGCTAAAATGTACGTTAGTATATTAGGTGTGCATGACAGACCAACAGAGGAGACATGTGGTATAGTCCAGGGGTTCCCAAACTTTTCAGGCCGGGGCCCAGAAAATAAGGCGTCAGAGAGCCGCGGCCCAATGCACATCGTCTGGCTTTTTTTTTTTTTTTTTTTGTCAGGCGACCGATTTTTTAAGCCAAATATCACTTCAATCCTATTAAGTTAGTTCAAGTTAGTTATTCATTTATATGTGCTATTTATGAGAGGGCTAACTTGTTGCAAAATAATAATGATAATAATAATAGCCCCATTAAAATACTATTGTTGCTTCGTTTGTTTTCAGTGTTTTATGTGCATAATCTGTTATTTAGTTTGAAATGTTCGTTGAAATAAGTAGATTTTTCGTTTTTGTTTATTTATTAAGTTAATATAAAACCATATAGTCACATTTTAGAATACAATAGAATAGAATTTTAGAATACAACTAGAAACACTGTCCTGGCCTGCTTCTAAGTTCAGTGGCCTGACAAAAAAAATTAAAATAAAAAAATAAAAATAAAAAATAAAAAATAAAAAAATGTTTTTTTTAAAAAAAAATTTTTATTATTATTATTTTTTAAATCATCTCGCGGCCCATCCGTGGCTGCTCGCGGCCCACCTTTGGGTCGCGACCCCGACTTTGGGAACCACTGGATAGTCTACATCCTCCTCAGACCAACAGAGAGGAGACATACAGTATAGTCTACATCCTCCTCAGACCAACAGAGAGGAGACATACAGTATAGTCTACATCCTCCTCAGACCAACAGAGAGGAGACATACAGTATAGTCTACATCCTCCTCAGACCAACAGAGGAGACATACAGTATAGTCTACATCCTCCTCAGACCAACAGAGAGGAGACATACAGTATAGTCTACATCCTCCTCAGACCAACAGAGAGGAGACATACAGTATAGTCTACATCCTCCTCAGACCAACAGAGGAGACATACAGTATAGTCTACATCCTCCTCAGACCAACAGAGGAGACATACAGTATAGTCTACATCCTCCTCAGACCAACAGAGAGGAGACATACAGTATAGTCTACATCCTCCTCAGACCAACAGAGAGGAGACATACAGTATAGTCTACATCCTCCTCAGACCAACAGAGAGGAGACATACAGTATAGTCTACATCCTCCTCAGACCAACAGAGAGGAGACATACAGTATAGTCTACATCCTCCTCAGACCAACAGAGAGGAGACATACAGTAGAGTCTACATCCTCCTCAGACCAACAGAGGAGACATACAGTATAGTCTACATCCTCCTCAGACCAACAGAGGAGACATACAGTATAGTCTACAATGGGGTAGGCAACCCTAGGCACGTGGGGGCATTTGCATAGGCACAGGGGGCAGCAGTAAAAAAAAATATATATATATATATAATTTTTTTCTTCTTTTTTGCTTTGAAATATTATAGTGAAATATTTTGCACTGTTGTCGCATTTATCTTGTTGAAATCCTCCACAGGTTCTTTTTACTACCACATATTTAATTGAGACCCTTTATTTGTTTATTATTTCAATTTAGCTGGAAATACATTGCTACATCATTCAGTAACATTTGCAGAGCCTTATAACAAAAACATTATTACGGTCACCATTGTGACCAGTGGGATTAATCAACAAATTTTATTATTTATTTTTCTATTTCATTGAACATTGCACATGTTAAAAGACCAACAGAGAGGATACATACAGTATAGTCTACATCCTCCTCAGGACCGTGACACACACAGGGAATTGTCACGGGGGGAAATGGGAGAAAAGGCACAGAGAAGTGTCTAGTTCTCTCCTTCTCTCCGTCTCAATGCTTGAACAACACCAGACTGAATGTCACCGTCACCAGGAGCCACCGGCGTGATGCACTTCTTCTTCCTCCTGGAAATGAGCGCTGATGGGTAATTACTGTGCATCCATTAGTGCTGTGATTAAAGCCCCTGACATCTGAGACAGACACAGGACAAAAGAGCAAGAGAGAGAGAGAGAGAGAAAGAGAGAGAGAGGGAGGAGAGTGACAGAGAGAGGGAGAGAGGAGGAGAGTGTCAGAGATAGAGAAAGAAAGAGGGGAGAGGGAGGAGAGTGACAGAGAGAGAGAGAGAGAGAGAGAGAGAGAGAGAGAGAGAGAGAGAGAGAGAGAGAGAGAGAGAGAGAGAGAGAGAGAGAGAGGGGGGGGGGGGGGGGGAGAGTGAGTATTGTCTGTACAAGCAAGGAACACAAAGGGGTGGAATGAGGGTCACTATGCGTGAAATTAAATGTGGGAGTGTTCTAGGTGGTGCGGGGGGGGGGGGGTGGTGTTTGGTGAGAGGTTCAAGTGTCACTAAACGGATAACTTGAGTGGCTCAGTTCCCCTGGAATCAGGGGATGGAAAAATGCTCATAAAGCTTTTAGCGGCGACCAGCAGCTCTACAGGTCGGTCGTCGGTCGGTCGGTCGGCCCACAAAATCTCCCACCCTCTAGCAGTCACACGTATCGCCCTAGGAGGCTGAAATCAGGCATGGAGGTCACGTGTGTGTGTGTGTGTGTGTGTGTGTGTGTGTGTGTGTGTGTGTGTGTGTGTGTGTGTGTGTGTGTGTGTGTGTGTTCATGCCAATTGGCTAAAAGTGGGCGTGGCAATGGCAGTGGCCTATCGCAAACAGACCAAGTTTTAGTTCAGCACATGACACGTAACCTCGTTCCCAGTTTTCTCTCTGTGAGATAAAGCCTGGTAAAGAACTACTGCGAAAGTGTCTTGAGGTAGAATTTCCGGTGTATGTACTTCCCCGGTGTATGTACTTCCCCTGAAAGCTGCCTCCGAACGGATCAATCACGACACGCGGTGTTCATGAAAATGCATTCCCCCGGAAACAACCTCGTTATCGCCGCCTCGTCCAGCCTCACGCACGGAGATAAACTGGGAACGAGGTTAGCCTCACGATACCCGAAAATGGAACAGACGAGTACCGTTACGCCGACGAAACCAGATGAGGATACCGGCCGAAGAAAAATATGTCTGCTTCGTTCTTTGTTCGCTGGGGACTATAAACAGATCTGGGCTGACCAGAACCGGTACGCCTGTAGCCTGTACTTCCTGTACTTCCGTTTAGGAGGCATATCTTGTCCAGCGTACATGACACGCCTCCCCCCGGAAACGTCATCCCAAGGAGAGGAGGGCACATCGAGCGCCGAAGCGCTAATGCAACGTAATATGTTTTTTTTCTTTTTTCTATCCACTTTTTCTCCCCATTTTCTATTTTTCTCCATCCCAATTTCGTAATATCCAATTCTTCCCTCCCCTGTCTTGAACATTGCTAGACTATGCCTCCACTGGTCGGTTGTAGTGAGGACTTGATTGATTGATTGAAAACTTTATTAACAGATTGCAGAATGGGTACAATACAGTACAGCTCAATACACACAATTGTTAAGGGGATGCAGACCAGAGAAAGACTTTCGTCTTGTTTACATCAGGGTCCCCCATTTTCAATTCATCAGGACATATATGACATACATGACATACAGATAGTCAGTACTGCTACATCTATACATTTATGACATACCAGATTTGCAAATACAGTACTGTTTGTGATACAGAAGGAGTCAGGAAAAGGGAGTATATACATTTGACATAGAAACTGTACATTGGAGGAGGTTGGGTGGGGGGGTTGGGTACACTGGGATATTGACAACCATACTGGGTAATCTACATTGGAGGTGGTTGGGGGGGGGGGCACACTGTATAACAAGCAAAACTGTACATTGGGGGGGGGGGGGGGGGGAGACACTGTACAAACAAACACATTGTACATTGGACTATTGACAACCATACTAGGTAAATGACTGTACATTGGAGGGGTTGGGTTAGGATATTTACAGGGGCCAGTGTTGAATTGCAGTCTCCCGTAGGTGTCCCTTGAGAGAGGTTTTGAAAGTGGGTAGTGATCCACATTCCTTTACAGCTTTGGGTAGGGCGTTCCACATTGATGTGGCATAATTGCGAAACGTGTTAGTCCCTTATTTGAGCCGAATCTGGGTTTAACATGATTTGTGGCTCTCCCTCTGGTGTTGTGATCGTGGTATTCACTGACCTTTGGGAAGTATTTTGACATGTACATGGGTACCTTGGTCGTGTAGTGTATCTTGTAGACCAGGCCCATTGCAAGTTGCTGTACTCTGTCGTCTACTCTAAGCCATCCTAGGTTGTCAAAGTGGGCAGGGGTGAGGTGGGTTCTAGGAGTAAGGTCAAGCAGTAGTCTGACCAGTTTGTTTGAGATGTTTGTAATTTTGTTTTTTAGCGCCTTTGAGGTGCTTTGGTACATGAGGTGCAAGCATAGTCGTAGTACCCCTGAATGAGTGCTCCTGCCAGAGTCTTCAGGGTATTCTTGTTTACCATCTTGTTTACCAGAGAGGAGATCCGGTACAAGAATCGAGTTCGTTGGTTGACTTTTTTTATTACATTGGATGCCATTTTGTCACAGGAGAGATTTAGCCTCTAGGATGGAACCCAGGTAGGTAATTTCATCTTTCCTTGTGACAATATTGTCACCCACTGTAACTGAGAAGCCGTCGGTCTTGCTGAGTTTGTTATTTGAACCGAAGAGAATGGACTCTGTTTTATCCATGTGTAATGATAGTTTGTTATCAGCGAGCCATATGCAGATTCTGCCTAGTTCCGAGCTGAGGGTTTTTTCAACCTGTAACTTGTTCTTGTCAGAGACCAGCAGGGCTGAGTCGTCCGCAAACAGGAACAAGTTGCAGTCACAAGCTGACGACATGTCATTTGCATAAATTAGGAACAGTAGCGGTCCTAGTATGCTTCCTTGTGGAACACCACAGCTCACTGTGAGGGGGGGGGGATAGGGTACCGTTTACCTCCACCATCTGTTCCCTCCCCTCAAGGTAGGATTGCATCCAGCTCACTGATAGACTATCAAAACCAATTGCTTTTAGCTTGTCAATCAGAATGGAGTGATTGACCGTGTCAAAGGCCTTTTGTAGGTCCAGCATGACCATGCCGCAGTATTTGCCTGCGTCCACCTCTTGTTTGATGTGGTCATTCAAATAGAGAAGGCATGTGTCAGTGGAGTGGGATGTTCTGAAGCCAGATTGGAATTCGTAGATTAGATTTTTTTCCGCTAGGTACTTTTCGACCTGTTTCGTAGACTATTTTTTCCATGACTTTCGAGATGGAGGTGAGAATAGAAACAGGGCGGTAGTTGCCTGGGTCTAATTTGCTGCCCTTTTTGTGCAGAGGGGTCACCCTCGCAATTTTGAAGTCCTTGGGGGACGTGTCCCTGTTTTATGGAGAGGTTTATTATGTGTGTGATGATTGGGGTGATGGCGGCTGCTGAGTCTCTGAGGAATTTGGAGGGGATGTTGTCATGGCCAGTGGCCTTGTTAGGTTGGAGGGCGCTCAGTTCAGAAGCCTTGCATCACGCGTCCCCTCCGGTACACGAGGAGGCAGCCTGTCGCATCTTTTCACCACAGCAGCTCGAACTCTCAGTGGCGAGGAGTAACGCGTGGGAGGCTCACGCTGCCCCCGCTACTTCCTGCTTCACCAAACTGACCTGTAGGAGTCGCTGTCCACAACGTCCAATCCCCACCCACCGGCTTTCCCACCCTCTAACACTTGCCAATTGTGTTAGTATGACGACCGGCCAAGCCGGTAGGCAACGCCGAGAGCTGGGCTCGAACCCAGCGTCTCCTGCGTTAGTGGCCTTGCCCACTGCGCCACTCAGCCGCCCTGACGTAATATGTTCTGTACACGAGAAATACACTTCCATTCTGAAAACCCTGCGCTCAGCCTTCAGTTACATTTCTCACCGCGTCTCTTCTGCCCAGCACCTGTCTGCGAGAGAGAGGTCTATTTTGGATGTGCACGTTCCTCTGCCTGTGTCTCTCATCATGGTCCCCCCGAATTCCCGTGCAGATTCTAAATACGGAGAGGAGGAGCAGGGCCAGGAGAACGCCGAGCGGGGAGGAGCGGGGCGGGATGAGAGGATGGCAAATAGGACAAAATGATAGACACGAGATGAGCGGGAGGAAAGAGGGAAGATGTGAGGGGGCGGATGACTGAAAACAGGACAGCTGTGTCTGTTCCGTCGCGATAGAGATTCTCCAATTATCCTGAACTAATAGTAAAATCAGAAAGAGCCGTCTTGTCCCTCCAGTATGGCTGCCTGTAACCGTTGGTAACCACTTTCAAAAGGAAATGCCACATTACATCATGTAAAATACATTACTGTAGTGTTCTACTGTGGCCTGATTACCAGAGCCAGTAATAAGACACCAAATTATGATGTTTTTGTTGATATATCTCACATATATCATCACATAGCAACCATTGTTTTGCAGACAGCAACTCTTCCATTGCCCCTGTACAAAACAACGGTTGCTATGTTTACAGGCAGCCATGCTGGAAGACAGAGAACAACACAAACATTCATGTGCAAGGCTTCAATTGTTGACCCCCCCCCCCCCCCCCCCCCCCCCCCCCCACCTCAGAATTCCTTAAGAAGTCTTGGAATTCTACAACTGTACAGCTTTCAATGCACACTCCTCTGCAGAGCTGTCTCTATGCCTGCATGCTGTCACAGCCTCCAAAGTACCTCTGGCCCAAAGTTCTTTTTTTTTACCAAATCGGGACATCTGCAACCAAACTAATCCAAACTAATCCGCCATTAGTTTGAAAGAAAATGTGGCTATAACATTGAATTGCGTGTTTACAGAGTATCACTAATAATAACCAAAGATTAAGCTTGTCTGAACATTTATGAGTTATGCAGTGGTGTAGTTATTAGAGTAAAGTAAACAGACTATAGTGCCATGTCTTTTCTGTGTAAGGAAAACCATACCCTTATGGCTGCGTTCATCATCGTTTCCATGGACACAGTGAATAAACAAGGCTGCACAGACTAAAAACTAAATTCAGTTCTTATAAAGAGGCAAAAAAATATGGGGGGGGGGAGACAATAATATAATATTATGTATTCAATATGTTAAGGGGAAATATTACAGTAGCACCGGTTACTTTACTTCCTGTTTGGACAGAGATGTTTGACACTGGAATGTCATCCAACTCTCTCCATGTGTGCTTTCAATGGCCAGCAGTAGCTATAGTGGAGGACAGGGACCTCTGGAGACTAACACTGGTTGCATGGATGCTTCTAACAGGAGCCCAGGGAGGAATCGCTCGTTTAACAACTGCCCCTGACGCTGCAAGGAGCACTTGAAAACACACCATACCATATGTTGGGGGACTCTTGGGCTGCCTCCTCAGCAGAAACCTTGGCCACATATCCTGCCTGCTCTAGGTTGCTGGTCTCCTTTACAGTAGACTCCAGCATGCCTGGGGTCCTTCGCAAAGTCTGCGTTCCGTATCGGCTTGTCAGTACAGCTTCCTTGGGAGCTGGGAAGGAAAGTCACTATGGACGTCTGGAGGAGAACGACGGCCTGCCGATCCTGTTTCGAGTGGTTGGTTATCCTCTCACTCACAGAAGGAGGAGCATCTGCCTGCCAGGCGGTCTGACTTGGTCCTCTCTGCTGAGGGGCACTGATGCTGACTTCTCCTTTAGGTGAGTGGTCCGTTGGTCCCCTTTTGGTGGCCCAGGTGAATCGGCATGGTACAGGGTGGCCCAGGTGAATCGGCATGGTACAGGGTGGCCCAGGTGAATCGGCATGGTACAGGGTGGCCCAGGTGAATCGGCATGGTACAGGGTGGCCCAGGTGAATCGGCATGGTACAGGGTGGCCCAGGTGAATCGGCATGGTACACGGTGGCCCAGGTGAATCGGCATGGTACAGGGTGGCCCAGGTGGCCAAGTCTACCAGGGTGTAAGTCTGATCTGTGCCTGTTTGCAGAATGCCCCCAATTAATGCAATATTAAATCCTATTAAAGAGTCTATCCACATGGGACCCTGTCATGGGCCTATCCCATGCCCTATAATGGTTGCCTGACAGTCTTAATTGGTTTAGCCATGGTCCCCACATGTGGTCATACTACCACACATTTAGCTTAGGCCTTTGGCATTGTTTGTATATTGCATGTACAGTAGGTATATTAGTAGAACCCAGAGAGAAATACCAGACCTTGTATCCATTCTGTCCCTCAAGCGTCCTCAGCATACCCAGCAGTGAGTGGACGGACAGGGCGAAGGCATCAAATACATGGCTCCCAACTCACTCTGCACCAACTGTCTTGGCTGACCATACTTCTCTTGGAGTGCCTGGAGAGCTGTAGTGTCAGGTCTTATGTCGTGCGTGTAGGCTTTAGCCAGTGCGCTGGGCAGCTCCAGGTTGGTCCAATAGCACCTGGAACTGGAGATCACTCAGATTGCAGAACTCAGCAGATTGCTTTCCCTGCCACTCTCAAAGGCTGGGATGATGGCAAAGGGATCCCATAGGAGGATGGAGGACCAGCTTGAATGTTCGCTCGTCGCATGTGTGTGTGTCGCTGCATGACCATGTTGCAATGTGTGCAATGAATAAAGACTTCTTCAAAGTCCTGTTTAATCTTTTTTTTATTTTTATTTTTATTTTTGTATGTGTTTTTGTAGATTTTTATTGGTTTGTACTACCGGGCAGTCCGGCAGAGAGAGAGGGAGAGGAGGAAATGGGAGACAGAGCAGGGGAAGACATTCGGCAAAGGACACCGGGTCCGGGAGTCGAACCCGGGTCGGCCGTTTCGCGACGCAGCGCGTTACATGGTGTGCTACTAGAATAGATCTTTATTTGTCATTGTTGGTACAACGAAGATTTGTTAGGAACATCACCACTGGCATACAAACATAAGATATAGCATGTGAAAAATAATAATGTCAATAATAATAGTAATATAGTAATAAAGTATCAATGTCCCAATGTCCTC
>NC_140180.1:19979964-19999964 GCF_963971535.1 Notolepis coatsorum
ATATGTCTTTATCTCCCTCTTTCACACTCAAGGACTCAGAATACAATCTACAATCACACATGCACACTCACATACACACTTACACACTTACACACACACACACACACACACACACACACACACACACACACACACACCACACACACACACACACACACACACACACACACACACACACACACACACACACACGTGGCTACGCGTGCATGCACAAACACACAGATACACACACACACACACACACACACACACACACACACACACACACACTCCCCACACTCGCACGCACTCGTAGCAAGGCATTGAGATATCCAGAAATCACAAAGCAGGGGGAGAATATTCAGTGCCGCCTCTGTTTGACACAAGCAGCTTTGGCTGTTATATAAGCTGGGTTACCGTGACGATGAGCCCTGCTGAAGAAAGAGAGTGCAGAGGCCTGTACATATCCCGGTGTACTCAAGTGTACTTGTATGTCTTCATATGTGCTGTGCGAATGAGGGGGCGAGAGGATGTGTTTTTAATTTATACACACACATTTTGCACATTAGCCTTAATATGGGTGTTTTCACATCTGTTTCATCGAGTACCGGTTTTCACTTGTATATAATTAAAGCCAATGTGAATGTACAGTCTTATAATATCCTCCCCTATTTCACGTTTTGGAAGAGAAATCAGATTTGTCACAGAAAGTGAGTGTTCTGAGACGTCGGAGGCAGAACATTTTAGCGTTTGTTAACGTCCTGTTAACCATTTACATCCTACTAAGCTTGTTAGTCAGCGGGGGGCATGAAGCATGCACATCGCTTAGCAACCGAATATAGAACGCCTTGTGCGCCCCTTTAGTCAAAATGTGGTAGCGGATCCAGGAACCATGATTTATAGATCAAAATACTCTGCTTTTCATAGTTCCAGTTACTTGTACTTCAAAATTATACTCTTTCTTTTAGTTACTCATAGTTTGTTATTTTCTAATACTCAGAAATGGCACTTGGCTAAAGTGGGTCATGTCACAAAACAGAAGTGAAAAAAATGCGCGTTAGTCAATGAGATTCATACACTTTCCGTTGGATTTATATACACCATTTTGTTTTGTTTGTGTTGAATTCTATCTTTTTTTATCTACTTTTCTCCCCATTTTTCTATTTTTCTCCCTTCCCCAATTTCGTATTGTCCAATTCTACCCTCCCCTGTCTCGAACGTTGTTAGACCATGCCTCAAACTGGTCGGCTGCAGCGAGGACCAAGCCTTGCATCACGTGTCCCCTCCGGTCGCATCTTTTCACCTGCACAGCGCGATCTCTCAGCGGCGAGGGTCTGCGTGGAGGGACACGCCGCCCCCGTCGCTTCCTGATTCTACTGCGTAGGCGCACCAACCGACCTGTAGGAGTCGCTGTCCACAACGTCCGATCCCCACCCACCAGCTTCCCACCCCCTAATACTGCCAATTGTGTTAGTATGAACGACCAGCCAAGCTGGTAGCAACGCCGAGACCTGGGCTCGAACCCCAGCATATCCTGCGTTGGTGGCGAGCGCCTTGCCCACTGCGCCACCTAGCCGCCCGTGTTGAATTCTATATAACACTAATATAACATATGACATATATCACATCGGTTACTGCACCTGTGTATACTGTATACTTTACTTACTCATAGTATATATTTAGATTCTAGTGTTATTGTAACCATATTTATGGTAATGTATAATATAGGGCATATATAGCCTCATCTGCACCTTTGATTACACTGCCTACTTGCTCATATGCATATATTCAGAGTTAATTATATTGTTTATACTGCCTATTCTTTACTTTTCTACTGTAATATAATAATAATAATAATAATAATAATAATAATAATAATAATAATAATAATAATAATAATAATAATAATAATAATAATAATAATAATAATAATAGATTGAATTTGTAATGCACTTTTTGTTCGCTGGGATCCCAAAGTGCTACACTACAGGGTTAAAACATAGTTAAAACTATAATTTGTATTACCTGTATTTATGTCTTTTTACTATTACCCTGCCCATACCTGTACCTCTGCTCCCCCCTCCCCCATGCCGCTATGATGCTTGAATTCCCACACTCGGATCAATAAAGGAATATCTTATCTTATCTTACATTTTCTACACTGAATTCTCACTGCACATGTTTTCTTCACTTCTGCATTTTCACTAAATTACTCTATTGACTTCCACCTCCAATCATAAAACCAGGAAGTGTCAATGACATCATAAAACCATATATAAATACACATACATACTATATATATTGACTTCCAGTTTGTGACTAATCAGATCACCTTCTTAACCCTCTTGTCATGTTCCCGGCACCTGATGTGTTTTCTTTTTGTAGTCCATACAGACCTTGTTTATCCTATGACACCATTGTTGTAGTCCATACAGACCTTGTTTATCGTATGACACCATTTCTGTAGTTCATACAGACCTTGTTTATTACTATGACACCATTTTTATTGTCCATACAGACCTTGTTTATCCTATGACACAATTTTTGTAGTCATACAGACCTTGTTTATCCTATGACACAATTTTTGTAGTCCATACAGACCTTGTTTATTTATCCTATGACACCACACACTTTCATTACAAAACACAAATGTCTGCAGGTGATTAGTATTACCATGATAGATGCAGGGTGCATTATGTTTAATAACAAATGCAAGATTTTATGTTCTGGCTTGTAAGATAGACTGTACTTGGTTGCATTTTAAATCACCGTTCTAAACCATTGGGTTCCCAAACAGTATGCTCGAAATGTAATAAAAAATTTCATGAAAAAATAAACATCAAAGAATTTTTTTTTTTTCTTTTTTTGTAATTTTTTTTCTTTTTTTTTTGGCTTTTTTCTTCATAGTTCTCTAACGTTAGTCTTTCTTTCCTCAACGTTCAATTCTATAAACACTTGACCGATACCCATCAATGCACAGCGCTCTAGCATGTTCTGACTGTGAACACCTAAAGCTGAGGCTCAGACCGACCGACCGTTTTAGATTTTTGGCTCATTTTCCCTTATGTTAGAATTTTAATGTAAAAATAATGGTTGCAGATATAGAGGGGGGCGCCAAAACTGCAAAAAAAAAAAAAAAAAAAATTATTTTATTATTATTATTTTTTTTGGCGCCCCCCTCTGGGTGGCGCTCTAGCAACCGCCTATATCGCCTGTAGGAAGGTCCGCCCCTGCATACCCCCCCCGTTAGCCTAGCTTACCACAGCGAATGGAAGCGGACAGTGCCCGGTTAGCCTTCGGCAGAGGTGTTAGTTGGACAATGCCTAGGCTAACCGCCACTGTCCGCTTCCATTCATTGTGCTAAGCTAGGCTAACATGCAGCCAGATAGCTTTCTAACTAAACACACAGAGAGGAAACTGGTATCTATCTTCTTGTGTCTCTCTCTCTGGAGAAGACGGTGAGCTAATTTCCCAAAATGTTGGCGTGTTCCTTTAATAATGTGGGCCTCTCCGCGACAGGGGCCACCGCGCTCGCTGCTATATCCATGCAGATGAGAGGAGCGTGAGATGCCTGGCAGCCTGACCTGGCGGTATCCGCAAAAGGAATAGTTTTGCAAAGCACGTAGTGCAGAGCAGTGGCGAATTCTCCTGGAAACCAAGGGAAGCCAGGCTTCCCTAAAAAAAAAATTAAATAAAAAATTTAAAATTATTTTTTTACTGAGGACCAGCAGCCAGCACAGCACACCACTGTGGATATTACACGTGGTGCAGAGTCTAGCCAATCCACAGTGTGGTACACCAGGCTGACGACATACACCTCCAGAGCGAACCCTGTAACCGTATTTAATATGACTTCCCAAGAAGTCGCACCTCTGCATCAACCCCCCCCCCCCCCCCGGTGCCCTCACACAGAGAGCTGAGATGAGACCGAGGGGTCGACGTACAGTGAGAAATAGCTGGTGTGGTTTCAGGCGCAGTGTTCTCCCCCACCCGCTGTCTTCCCGTGCAGCTCCTAATGTGGTGGGGGATTGTGGAGCGGAGAGAGGGTTTGAGGCAAAGGAAGACATTCTGGAATTAGATACAGCTCTCTCCTCACCTTCCTTCCTCTCCTCTCATCTTTTACTCTCTTCTCTTCTGTTCTCCTCTCCTCTCTTCTCTTCTCTTCTCTTCTCTTCTCTTCTCTCTTCTGTTCCCCTCCCCTCTCCTCTCCTCTCCTCTCCTCTCCTCTCCTCTCCTCTCCTCTCCTCTCCTCTCTTCTCTCTTCTGTTCCCCTCTCCTCTCCCATCCTCTCCTCTCTTCTCCGATCCTCTCTTCTCCTCTCCTCAGGTATCTTCTCTTCTCTCCTCTCATCTCTTCTTTCCTGTAGAGCTTGTTCTCTCCTCTCCTCTCCCCTCCCCTCCCCTCCTCTCCTCTTTCCTTTCCTCTCCCCTCCTCTCCTCGCCTCTTTCCTTTCCTGTAGAGCTTGTTCTCTCCCCTCCCCTCCCCCTCCCCTCTCCTCCCCTCCCCTCCCCTCCCCTCCTCTCCTCTTTCCTTTCCTCTCCCCTCCTCTCCTCACCTCTTTCCTTTCCTGTAGAGCTTGTTCTCTCCCCTCCTCTCCCCTCCCCTCCCCTCCCCTCCCCTCCTCACCTCTTTCCTTTCCTGCAGAGCTCGTTCACCCCCCCCCCCCGCCCCCCCGCTCATTTCCTTCTACTCATGATGCTGCTAAACCCTGTTGCCTGGGCGTGTTTACTTTGGTCCCCGTGGCAACAGGATCTCTAAAGCTCTCTGTGAAGTACTCGTCTCTCTGCCAGACACACTCTGATGAGCCCAACAGTAAAAGCATTTCCCCGGCGAGCTTCTCCCAACAACTATGAGCTTTATCTATAAAACAGACCCAGTGCCCAATTCTCTTTCTTCTTTCGTCCATATTTTCTTTGATATATTCTTGTTTATCGTTCACCCGTCCCCCTGTAATGTGCTGGGAGGATAGAGTGTGCGATTGTGTAATACCTCCTCTCTCTGCCGCAGGTGGACGCTCTGTGTTTCCCAAGGCAGAGACCCCCGACCCCCCGGCCTCCGGTGAAGCCCCTAAGCCTCCCCTGGCCTCCGCCAGAGACCCCGTCAGCAGCAGGACCCTCAGTCTTCCAGAGAGCGGCAAGTCGTTGGAATTACGAACCACCCTGTCCCTGGACTCTCCCCCGCCTCCTCCAACCCCTCATCTTCCTCCTCCACCTTCCCCGTCTCCAGGTCCGGACAGCCCCGATCTCCCACCCCCGCCTCCACCAGCCCCGGCCCCGGCCCATTCCGAACCCGGGTCCGCCTCGACCCCTCCTCCCCCGCCGACCCCGCCCCATTCCGAACCCGGGTCCGCCTCGACCCCTCCGACCCCGCCTCCCCCGGTCCCACCCCCGCCTCCCCCAGCCCTGGCCCCGGCCCCGGCCCATTCCGAACCCGGGTCCGCCTCGACCCCTCCTCCCCCGCCGACCACGCCCCATTCCTCCCCCGGGTCCGCCTCGCCCCCACCGACCCCGCCTCCTCCTGTGGAGAGCCCCCAGCGGCCCACCACACTGAACCTAAAGACACTGCCGCGCCCCACCGCCAAGGAGAACGGGGGCCCCCCCGCCACGTACGACGAGGAAGAGGAAGAGAAGAAGCTACTGGAGGAGGATCTGAAGAAGTGCATCGCGGACTTCAAGAGGATCCGCGTGCCCAACGTGTTCCCCGACCGCAAGAGACACTGGCAGAGCGACCTGCTCAAGAAGTACAACGCTTAGGGGAGCCGACGGACCGCGCGGCTGCCTTTCTGCACTCATGTCGTGTTCAGGTTGGGTTCCTCCCGGGGCAACAGGGTGGACAGGATCCCGACCTCAGGTTGGGTTCCTCCCGGGGGAGCAGGGTGGACAGGTTCCCGACCTCAGGTTGGGTTCCTCCCGGGGGAGCAGTGTGGACAGGTTCCCGACCTCAGGTTGGGTTCCTCCCGGGGGAGCAGGGTAGACAGGTTCCCGACCTCAGGTTGGGTTCCTCCCGGGGGAACAGGGTGGACAGGTTCCCGACCTCAGGTTGGGTTCCTCCCGGGGGAACAGGGTGGACAGGATCCCGACCTCAGGTTGGGTTCCTCCCGGGGGAGCAGGGTGGACAGGTTCCCGACCTCAGGTTGGGTTCCTCCCGGGGGAGCAGTGTGGACAGGTTCCCGACCTCAGGTTGGGTTCCTCCCGGGGGAGCAGGGTAGACAGGTTCCCGACCTCAGGTTGGGTTCCTCCCGGGGGAACAGGGTGGACAGGATCCCGACCTCAGGTTGGGTTCCTCCCGGGGGGGCAGGGTGGACAGGTTCCCGACCTCAGGTTGGGTTCCTCCCGGGGGAGCAGGGTGGACAGGTTCCCGACCTCAGGTTGGGTTCCTCCCGGGGGAACAGGGTGGAAAGGATCCCGACCTGAGCATGACGTGATGGAGCAAAATGGCCGCCGTGTGAATATGGTCAATGGATTTGACTCCAGACACCTGCAGCTTCGCCGGATCCGCTCAAGGAATTCAAGTCAATTCAATTCAAACCTTTATTTATTCTCGAAAAGACAATTGAGGTCACCCTCATTTTAAATGTCGTCAAGACTTTTACAGACATTTCAATGCACACATTTCTACAATATAACAATAATGTTTTTATATATATAACAACTGCACCAACAATGGACCAAAAAACATGTGCTTATATGAACTATGTGAGGACTGTCAGCCAGAGCAACAACAGTGGCAACATCAATGTTTTACACAGCATGAGTGACTGAAGACACCCTGCGAGTTTGGTCGTTTTCTTTTTTATTTTGTTCGCACGTCAGCAGAATTGCAAGTGACTCAATAGATCGATGTAGGACAATTTAGGCTGTGTCGTTCTAGTGATTACACTTTTGAGAACTGAACAACTGAGGTGGAACTAATAGTATTTCCCATTATAGAAAACAGTGCCCTCATAGAGAATGATGTAGTAGCATGCCTTTGTTTCCACAAAGAACCATTTGGAAATTGTATTTCCTGTAAACATTGTAAATCATTTGCTTGCTCTTTTCACTTCCTCCGAGCTAAAACCTGCTAGCATTTTCTGACATGCTCTCTCTGTACCATGCCCAATAAAACATTTGTAAAAACACCGCCAGCTAATGGAGGATAATTGTGATCACGCAAAACAAAAAAGAAATGAGTAAAATCATCTAAAACGTTTTTACCACATCGGTGTTGACTTGAAAGCAGCCGCCCACGCGCTGCCTGGCGAGCCAAATTGCACTGCTGTTTGGTTCAGTTTATTATCATGTTAATTCAAGTTGATTCTTAAAAAAAGATAATTATGTTCTACCATGAGGTCAGGTGGCTAATTACTGTACCAAGAGTGAAAAATGAGAGAACAATAACCCTGTGACCAGACAATAGCAATTATTCTTCCATCTGTTTCATAGAACATTATCATCCAGCTTTGCTGATGGGTTATCAAGCGTTTGTGTGTGCGTGTGCATGTGCACAGTTCCCTCTTGTCCTCTTGCATTGTCAAGGGCCAAAATGACAATTACAGTAAATACGTCATAATGAAGGCAATCCTCCCGAGAATGACTTTTAATTATAGCAGCACAGGTTACCTTATCTGTTGTTCTACAGCTGAGCTATACCGACTGGACGCTACTCTCATAATCTGTCTCTCTCTTACTCCTTACTATCTTGCCCATCTCCATCTCCCTCCCTGTCCACCCCCCCCCCCCCCTCTCTCTCTCTCTCTCTCTCTCTCTCTCTCTCTCTCTCTCTCTCTCTCTCTCTCTCTCTCTCTCTCTCTCTCTCTCTCTCTCCCACTCCACCTTTGATTGAGCCCCGAAGCGTCCATCTTCGCTGGCAGAGCCCAATTTGGACGGAGTCCTAATGTGGATGTCTAGTCCAGGAGCTGTCCGTCAACACGGTGTCTCCATCCCTGCCTGCCCGTCAGAGCACAAGAGGACGTTAGGCCTCAATGCCTTGCTGCTCTCTGCGTCACTTATAGGGTAAAGATCGAGGTTAAGACACTAATCCCAGACTGGTGGTTACATGTAAAAGGGGTAAGTTCTATCTTAAAGGGGAATGCCGTCCCTTTGAATAATTCACACATGTTCTTCCTGTGTCCCCCGGGACAGTTCAGTCAGTGTTTGTGAACAAGCGCCACTCTCTCCTGGAGCTAGAAATCAGAGAGACGATCCTCCCAATCTGTGATTGTCACCGGGATGTAAAACGGGGGCTGCTCTATAGACAATGGATGGGGCTTTGACTTTATGAGGCCATAGAATGTTTGTGTGACACCCACATTAGGTTTATATTCTAGTGCTAGGCGGTCTGACTCTAAATTAAAACCTCATTTGGGTGTAAGAGCGCATATAAACATTGTATAAAGTCAAAGCCCCATTCATTGGAGCATCCCCAGATTCTATGGATTCTATGGAGCAGCTCCAGATTTGACATCCCAGGTTGGAGGGCTCAGAGAGGGTTCTCTCCCTGATGTCTAGCTTTAGGAGAGAGCGGTGCGTGTTCACAAATACTGACTCAACTATTCTGCCGCTCGGGAAGTTCATAATGATGTGAATTCTTAAAAAACGGGCGGTATTCCCCTTTAAGCATCAGACGAGTGAGGGGGGGCTCCAGTAGCTCACCGCATATCTCGGCGCTATTTCTGCGTCGGGGAAAACCGTGCTGCGTCACGGATCTGGTGGACTCCGAGTTCGATTCCCGGACCCGCCGTCATTTGCCTCTATATCCCGTTTCACCCTGTATCTGTCGGTCATGCTTGACCAGAAAAGCGATAAACGCTAAAAAATAAAGTTTAAAAAAAAAAAGCATCAGACGAGTGGAATAGTTTTATCAGGGACACTAGCCAACATGCGGAGTCTTTGCACAACAGGACGTACCTCTGTAAACCCAATGTCTGACCTAACGTCTCGCTATAGCCTCTGTGCTCCTTCAAACCGCCGACACCGAAGTCATCGCCGCGTCTCCCACCGGCCGGTATGCCTGGACAAATGCATAGAGCTGGTTCCACTTTGCAACTCATCAATACATTATCGCCTCATCGACTCTTTTGCTCATATTTGGCATTCGGCGTTGGCTTGTACTGAGGTAGCATGCTGGCCGCGTTCCCGGCCCCAAAGTCCTGATTCACTATACCGTGGTGCAGAGACATTCCGAGGAGCAGGGGGAACAACTCCAAAAATGGCATGTCCTTAAGAATTCTAGGTGTTCCATACTGCATAGGGGTTAGACCTATGGGGAAGGGGCCATGGTCTGCGTGCCGCCTTATAAAAATACAAATAATTCTGGTGCAAGGGCTGTTCCATACTGCATAGGGGTTACATTTACATTTACATTTAGTCATTTAGCTGACGCTTTTATCCAAAGCGACTTACAAGTTCTGTGCGACAAGACAGCAAGAAGGGTATAACTCTATCAGCTGAGTAACAATGTTCATCAAAGTGTTGCGTGTTACAGTGTAGGTTAGTTTATTAGGACAAGTGCATGACATTAAGGTTAGTCGGGGTTTTCTTTTTTTTTTTTTTTTTTTTTTTTTTTTTTTTTTTTTTATTTATTTCAGATAATGGTTGAAGAAGTGAGTCTTTAGTCGACGGCGAAAGATTGGACGGGATTCGGCTGTCCTAACTGGGATGGGTAGTTCATTCCACCATTGTGGGGCAAGGACTGAGAATAGGCGGCTTCTCTTTGATGACCCTCCGGGAGCTTGGATAGGAGTAGATCTGAGGCGGCCAGAAGACGCAGAGCGTAGGGGTCTTGAGGGTGTGTAGTTAGAGACCATTGACCGGAGGTAGGCGGGAGCGGTTCCCTTTGCCGCACGGTATGCTAGGTCGAGGGCCTTGAAGCGGATACGTGCAGCAATGGGGAGCCAGTGCAGGTCCCTAAGAAGTGGGGTGACATGGGCTGACTTCGGTAGGTTTGAGATCAGGCGGGCCGCTGCATTTTGAATGAGTTGAAGAGGCTTGGTGGCAGTGGCCGGGAGGCCAGCTAGCAGTGCGTTGCAGTAGTCGAGGCGGGAGATGACTGTTGATTGGACGAGGAGTTGGGTGGCTTCTTTTGTCAGGAAGGGGCGTATCCTTCTGACGTTGCTCAGGAGGAATCTGCAGGTTCTGGTTGTCGCTGCGATGTGAGCAGAGAAGTTCAACTGGTCGTCGAGGACAACACCAAGGTTCTTGGCGGTCGGCGACGCGGTCACAGCTGCATTCTCGACTGTGATGGAGAGGTCGGTCAGGGGGGAGGATTTGGCCGGCAGGTGGAGCAATTCTGTTTTGCTTAGGTTCAGTTTGAGGTGGTTGGTCGTCATCCAGGCGGAGATGTCGGACAGACAGGCCGAGATCCGCTCAGAGACGTGGATATCTGAGGGAGGGAAGGAGAGGAAGAGTTGAGTATCATCGGCATAACAATGATATGAGAAGCCATGAGATGTGATAATGTTACCCAGTGATTTAGTGTAGAGGGAGAAGAGAAGGGGTCCTAGGACCGAGCCCTGGGGGACACCCGTCCGGAGGGGGCGGGTGGCCGACAGAGTCCCTCTCCATGACACTTGGTAGGAGCGGTCATTGAGGTATGATGTCAGCCATGTCAGCGCAGATCCAGCCACTCCCATTCCTGCGAGGGCCGCGAGGAGGATCTGATGGTTGACTGTGTCGAAGGCTGCAGATAGATCTAGGAGAATCAGGACAGAGGAGAGGCCTTTCGCTTTTGCTAAGTGAAGTGCCTCTGTGACCGCAATGAGGGCCGTTTCTGTGGAGTGGCCAGTCCGGAAGCCAGACTGATTGGGGTCTAGGAGGTCATTCTGTAAGAGATAAGCAGTAAGTTGGTTGGATACAGCACGTTCAAGTGTTTTAGAAAGGAAGGAGAGAAGAGAGACAGGGCGATAGTTGGCTATGACGGTGGGGTTCAGGGTTGGTTTTTTTATGAGGGGCGTGACTCTGGCTTGTTTTAGGGAGGTGGGGACCACCCCCGAGTTGAGTGAGGAGTTGATGGTTGCAGTTAGGAATGGGAGGATGTCCGGTGCTATGGTCTGGAGGAGTGGGGAGGGTAGCTGGTCCAGCTGGCATGTAGTCGGACGGTTCGACGTTACCAGTGTCAGGGTCTCGGCTTCTGTAATGGGAGAGAAAGATGACAGAGTGAAGGATGAGGTTCTCGATTCAGCGTTTGGAATGGGTGGGGGTTGGGAGAAGGAGCTGCGGATGTTCTCCACTTTTTCCTCAAAGAAGATCGCAAAGTCTTCGGCAGAAAAAGATGAGGGAGGAGGAGGTGGGGGGGGAGTGAGGAGGGAGGACATGGTAGCATGCAGTTTGCGAAGATTCTTGGCAGAGGCCTCGATCCTATGGTGAAAGAAAGAAGCTTTGGCATTAGTAATGGTTTTGGAGAATGTTAACAAGAGGTTGTGATATGTGTCGATGTCAGCAGTGAGGCGTGACTTTCTATACTTCCTCTCAGCCGCTCTCAGGACCTGTCTTTGTTCTCTCACTGCATCCGTCAGCCATGGACTGGGTGGGGAACGGCGGGCAGGTTTCTCAACGAGGGGACAGAGCTTGTCGAAGGAGGTTGCAAGGGCTGAGAGGAGGGTGGAGGTTGCCATCTCTGTGGGGAGAGCAGAGAAGGTGTCACTCAAAGGTAGAGCGGATATTATGTCAGAGGAGAGGGTGGAGGGGGATAGGGAGGGCAGGTTGCGTCTGAGTGAGACGGTTTGAGTTGGGGTGAAGACTTTTCGGTTAAGCATGAGAGTTAGTGAGAAGGATATGAAGGAATGGTCAGATACATGTAGGGGAGTTACCGTGGTGTTAATGATGCTGGAGTTACGGGAAAATATGAGATCCAAGGAGTTGCCTGCTTTGTGGGTGGGAGGCATGGCAGTGGGAGTCAGGTCAAATTGTTGTAGGAGGGAGACCACTGGGACCGACTGAGATGAGTCAGGCAGGTTGAAGTCGCCCAATAGAAGGAGCGGGGTACCATCTTCCGGTAAGGAGCTTAGAAGCATGTCCAGCTCATCTGTGAAGTGATCGAGGGGACCTGGAGGGCGATAGAGTGTAACAATGGTGAGATTGAAAGGATTAGAGACAGATACTGCATGATATTCGAGGGAAGAGAGTGACAGTTCTGGGAGTTGCGTTAGGTTTGTAGCCCATGAAGGAGATGTCATGAGGCCAGTGCCTCCACCCCGTCTGGAGGGTCGAGGTGTGTGAGTGAAGTTATAGTTTGTAGATAATGCTGCAGGTGTTGACGAGTTATTGGGGGTTATCCAGGTCTCAGTTAGAGCCAGGAGCTGCAGATTTAGACTATGGGCGTAGGCAGTAATGAAGTCAGCTTTCTTGACTGCTGATTGACAATTCCATAAGCCTCCCTGTACTGTGACAGGTGTATTAGTGGCTGTAGGAGGGTAGGAGAGATTAGCCGGGTTGCTAGCAAACTGGCGTGGATGGGTTGATTCTGTTCTTGAGGAGCAGATTGTGGATATAGGTATGAGGCACATTGTGGTGTCAAGAGTGGTAGGAGGAGGTTGAAGGGGGTAGGGAGGAAGCGAGATAGTAGGGAAATAGCAGAGTGGGACGGGAATATGGGATTATGGTGTACTTAGCACTGGGTGGATCGGTGGATCTCTCTGCGGTGAACTCCAGGAAAACTCCTCCTCTTTGTCCCTCTTCGTTTCTCGACGCTTCGCTGACGCTATGCCAGCAAGTCTTTAAATCACTATCACTAATTACTGATGAGTGACACCTGCAGCAAAAGGCCACACCTCCAGTTTCTGTCAGCTGGGTGAAACTAATTACAAACAATTTCCACAACACAATTTAGTCACACACTTCAAAATGATGTACACAGTATTCAGTTAAAAGAGCCTACCCTCTCTGCTGTTGTCCTCAGAATGAATCCAACAGAGAAAAAGCTGGTATTTAAGCAGAAAAACTGTCACAAGTGCCCACTTAACTACATGCACAAAGGCCACACCTCCAGTTTCTGTCAGCTGGGTGAAACTAATTACAAACAATTTCCACAACACAATTTAGTCACACACTTCAAAATGATGTACACAGTATTCAGTTAAAAGAGCCTACCCTCTCTGCTGTTGTCCTCAGAATGAATCCAACAGAGAAAAAGCTGGTATTTAAGCAGAAAAAAGGTTAGGCCTCTGGGGAAGGGGACATGGTCTGTGTGCCACCTGTATAATACAAAGGATTCTGCTGCAGCAGTGTCCCTCTGGCATCAACCTTTGGGTGAATCACAAATTGAAAGTGTCATTTTAGGGCACCTTCCTTCAGCCAGGAAATAGATGCCGGCGAAGTGTTGTGCAAAAGGTTCGATTTAGATTCTGCACTATGAAGAGGGCACTCGGAGACTTTTAATAACACCGCTTTCTATGACATATTTATGACTAGAATAAATGGACACGGTGCAAAGCTATAAGCTGCATCTCATGACTAGAGGGGAGAGACCGGGCCATGGGACATTATTAAATGGATAGTTCGGATTTTTGGACATTAAGTGGTATGGACTATTACTTGCTAGTAGTGTAGTTGATACAATGCCGCTAGCTCACTCACGAGTCCCACGGGCGGGGTTATGGCCAGCCACCCGCCAGGCGCCAGACAGGTGAGATATGAGGTAACGAGTAAAAAAAAATAAAGTGTTGACACCATAACATGAAGGCGGGCGTGTCAATCATCAACAAAAAGTGACTTCCTTGATCATTTCCTATACTTGAATCCTGTTGGAACAGGGCCCAGGGCGTAGTGACCATGTTACACTGGGGTCGCTCTGAAGCATAGGAAATGCTCCAGGACCAGGTTCTTTTTGTTGTGGATGATTGAAGCTTTTGCCTGCATGTTATGAACCTTTTGTCTCGTGAAACCCCATTTGCTTCCAAGTTCACTCAGAACCCGGCGGTGTGCCAGAACTCGGACCACGGGACTCGGCGAGTGAGCTAACGGCATGGCATCAACTACGAACGCTTTGAAAATCTGAACTATCCCTTTAAGGAAACCTATGAAGGTCATTCCCAAGCTAATTTATGTGTAATGGATTGCTGCAGCAGCTGGTTTTGGGTCGTTGTTAATGCATCGATTTATCCCAGTACAGTTATATTTTCGTTTTTTTTCACATGGCCTGGTTGTAAAGAAGGTGTCTGATTTCATCGAAAATGTTGCCGTCTTGCCTGGAATGGGATTGGTTCATCACGCAGCACGCACTGTCGCATTAATTTGCATAATGTTTAAAAAGGAAAAAGGAAAAAGGAAAAAGTCAACTTCCCCCTTTGCGGTGATGAGTAGTTGTACATAGGAAATGAATGAGAGCCTGAGGTGAAACAGCCTCCACTTATTACCAAATCACCAACTGTACGTTTTCTCCCTAACACTTGTGCAATGTTCACATTGTGATTTGGTATCAATGACATTTATATATATTTTCAGCATAATAGCAGCAGTGTGTGTGTGTGATAAGTGGGCTTGTGTGGCGCAAGTCATCGAGATAATGAAATAAATGAATCTGTTATCACGAGAAAACTGACATTGTTATATCGAGATAACGAAATAATAAGTCGTTATCGCAAGAAAACGGACTTTGTTATATCGAGATAACAAAATAATAAGTCGTTATCACAAGAAAACGGCAATAAAATAATAAATAAAGACGTGGCCATTCTCGGCTTCCATACTTGGGTTCAAAGGTTTTCATCTCTACTCTTTTGAAGCTGGTCTTTTGACGTATTATGAATGAGGGTATATGATCCTCGATATTGAGGGAATACTTATTCTTTGAGACAGAGAGGTGAGGTGATCTAGGCGGGTCTACTCTAGGATTCCGTTGGAAAGGCCTGCTTTGACAGACGCACGGAGATGAAATCAAACATCCCAGTTCTGTGAGTCCTGTGAAATAATCACTGGCTAGATAGATCTGTCTGTCAATCTTAGTTGGAATCTCTCTGTAATATCTCTTCATGAGCCACAGTACCAGCACAAGCTGTACAGACCTACAGTACCAGATGAATAAAATGACTTAAGTACTAAATTAAGCCTCCTCTCTGATTGAATTTGGATGCCCAGTTAAGGAAGTGCAGAACCCACAAGTCTTTAGGAAAATGGTCAAACAGAGGCTGCTAGATAACATCTCCAAATAAAGACATGGTTATTTTATTACACTGAAATAGATAAAAGAAAAAGAAAAAGGAGCATCATTATTATTTATCGTATCAAGGGACTGCACCTTTTGAAAATGTAAATAGATTGTTATGTTAACGTGTATAGCATGTTGTAGTTGTATGTCTTCTGCTTCAACGTTGAACGGCGGAGAGCGGTGCCTGTTCACAAACACAGACTGAACCACGCGTCCTGGGGCACAGGAAGATGGAACCACAAGAGACCACAACGGAAATAAGTCCCGGACCTTGTCATGTTATGCCGACAATATCTTTTACAATTGTGTTTTTTAACTACTGTGTTTGAATGGGTAAAATAAGATAAGATAAGATAAGATAAAATAAGATATTCCTTTATTGATCCACTTTGGGCAATGTGGGCGTCATAGCAGCATGGGGGAGGGGGGGAGGGGAGGGACAGGTATGGGCAGGGTAATAGAAGAAAAACAATAAATATGGGCAATACAATTTGATCTGAATATAAAAATATGAGAAGAAATAAACAGTGTAAACAATATAATTAACAGTATAATAAACTAAACTAAATACCTGAGTGACACTTTGACCCAATATTTTGCCATCTCCAAATAAAACATCTTATTTTCTTTGTTTTTCTGTCATACTAACCATACATACAATACATACATACATACATACATACATACATACATACATACATACATACATACATACATACATACATACATACATACATACATACATACATACATACATACATACATACATACATACATACATACATACATACATACATACATACATACATACATACATACATACATACATACATACATACATACATATCATATTGTATAGAAAATTGCAACATGCTCATAGCTGCTTCCAAACCAAAACATGTTCATAAACATACACACCAACGTATGTAACATGTTACATGTAGGGCTGGAAGATGAAAACCCAGGCAACACCACCATGGATCAAATCAAATCAAATTTATTTGTAAGGCCCGACAACACACGTTAATGTCCCCATGGGCCGTACACGTCTTCTTTAAACAAGTCAAGAAGAAACATCACAATAAGTCAAGTACAAAACAAGAACACCATAAGGTCCAAAAAAATATATAAAATAAAAATGCTAAATAAATGCAACACTCCCAGACATACCCCACACGAAGGTAAGGAAAAACTCACTAAAACCTAGCAATAGGAAAAAATGCACCACAGGCAATGTGGAGGAGAGAAACCTTAGAAGGGCCATTCAAGGGGGGATCTCCCTTCTTAGATGTCGGTGATAGTAGTGTTGCAGTAAAAACAGGTGAACAGTTGGTAAGCATGCACTCATGTGTGTAGTGAAACACAGATGAGTGCATGCGATAGCAACTGAACATTTTGAAAATGTTTAAGATAGAGCTGATAGCGGATCTATTTGAGGCACAGGGGCGACGCAAAGAGGGTCGCATCCTCCCGGTCTTAATCACGGGACGTTCAACACTTCGGTCATCACTCCGAGACAGCCGGAGACAGGGGGCGGCGCAAAGAGGGTTGCATGCAAAGGCACAGATATATAATATATATATATACATACATGTGCATATCAATGACCAGTGCTTGTACATACTATGAATGAGTACTTTGGTTATACCTGCAATATACAAAATAGACATAAAATTTGCATGAAATAGACAGAATAAATGCAGAGAATAAGAAAAAGGGTAAACGTAATGCAGGTAATAACAATACAAATCCCAACACCTTGTGACCAAAATCACTTTGTCTTGTATTTCTTGTATATTGGTAATCTTGGTTACAGTCATCCACAATATTTTGCACTGCGCTTGTGTCGTTATCAGTCTTTTTGTTCAAGGTCCCATACTTTTTCTTATTACTACTAATTATATTACAACAGACAGACTATACCTTTTAAATAAGTCCAGGTTTCTTGACTTTCCCAAAAACCTTGTGAAGACCCTGATATTGTGAGTGTTTATCTGCCAAGATCACAACTATACAACTTAAAATAGCAGCATAAACAACAATGAAATAGCTCTAATTTATGTAAGGGATAATGTATGGCTTCGAGGTCATTGTCGCAAAATAATTGACCGACACAGAGTTTAAAATACCGAGGCGCCGCGCCGAGGTGTTTTAAACGTAGTGAAGGTCAATTATTTTGCGACAATGACCGAGTAGGCTATACATTATCCCGCTTATTACATGGCTAACTTACTAACAATATACCTAATTCATTTGACAAATCGCAGTTGTTCTGTGGCTCTGTCAGCCCAAATAAAGTGATTATTATTATCGCGGGCAGCAGCTCTGTTCTGGCTCCGCTGTGTTCTGGCTCCGCTCGTCGCTCCGCCCCCTGTCATCGCCGGCAGCAGAACACCAGTGTCTAATTGCACTGAAACAGTGTGTGTCAGTGGGCTTGATTGCCAACAGCTGCGCACTGCGGTCATTATTGAAAAAACAGCGGTCATTATTGAAAAATAATGACCGCTGTCGGGGGCTATTGACCAATCACAAGCAAGCATTTCGGCGAATGTGAAAACGCCATGTAATAAAATACAATAATCACAATGTGGATGTAATGAGTATACGTGACATAATGTGTTAAAAAGACTACAATACGTTTTAGCTTACTTTTGAAAATATTTAGTGAGCCTCCCTAATGTCCAGAAGTATCTCATGGCAGTGGCATGGTTCTGGATAGCATTACATTCAGTGAAAGGTGAATGGTAGTGAAAGGGTTCACCTTATGTAGTGTGGTAGTGAAAGGTTAACCTTATGTAGTGTGGTAGTGAAAGGTTAACCTTCTGTAGTGTGGTAGTGAAAGGGTTCACCTTCTGTAGTGTGGTAGTGAAATGGTTAACCTTCTGTAGTGTGGTAGTGAAATTGTTAACCTTCTGTAGTGTGGTAGTGAAAGGGTTAACCTTCTGTAGTGTGGTAGTGAAAGGGTTCACCTTCTGTAGTGTGGTAGTGAAAGGGTTAACCTTCTGTAGTGTGGTAGTGAAATGGTTCACCTTCTGTAGTGTGGTAGTGAAAGGGTTCACCTTCTGTAGTGTGGTAGTGAAAGGGTTCACCTTCTGTAGTGTGGTAGTGAAAGGTTAACCTTCTGTAGTGTGGTAGTGAAAGGTTAACCTTCTGTAGTGTGGTAGTGAAAGGGTTCACCTTCTGTAGTGTGGTAGTGAAAGGTTAACCTTCTGTAGTGTGGTAGTGAAAGGTTAACCTTCTGTAGTGTGGTAGTGAAAGGGTTCACCTTCTGTAGTGTGGTAGTGAAAGGTTAACCTTCTGTAGTGGTTGTTCCCGACCTAGGTTATCCAACTTTCGCGCTGTCGCAACTAGACACACTGGCCTTAATAAATATATTAAAATAATAATAATAATAATAATAATAATAATAATAATAATAATAATAATAATAATAATAATAATAATAATAATAATAATAATATATACATTTTTTGTATCTGCGCAAGCCAGGCCACGGGAAAACTCCCGGTGCTCCCGATGGCCAGTCCGGCCCTGTGAGGAGGTATAGGAACAACTGAGAGACACTGACCTTTGAGGAGAAACGGGGGCTATTGAGTGAGAAACGCTTTCATGTCATTTTCTTTTTGTTGTTGTTGTTGAGAAACGACCCTCTCAGCACAGTGGCCTCCAGCCAAGACAGGATGTCAGATGAACCCTTGTCACTAACACGGTTTCCTCCCTTCAAACGGCCTCGTTCTGCTGATGCACAGGACGCCTCGCATTAACATGAAAAAGCAGCGTGCACATTGAGTTGGACGGGCCAGCATTGCATTAGCATCTCATTGCTTTAGGACATGAGTAATCCTTTCCTTTGGCTTCTTTGAGTACAGCCTGTCCCGCCACCGGTAATGGAGCAGGAGGGAAGGGGGCCAGAGAGGTCTTCTGCCCGCAGCGCCCACTAGAGTCCCAGGCTGCTCCGAAATGAAAGAAAGTGGTCAAAACTCCAAGCAGGAATAACCCTGAAGTGATGTTACATAATGACAACCACTGCTTTTCATTATATGATTATATTATCTTTATGATTGGTAGGCGAGGGAGAGGGAGAGGGAGAGGGAGAGGGAAATGGAGAGGGAGAGGGAGAGGGAGAGGGAGAGGGAGAGGGAGAGAGAGAGAGAGAGAGAGAGAGGGAGAGAGAGAGAGAGAGAGAGAGAGAGAGAGAGAGAGAGAGAGAGAGACTCTGAGCCACTTTATTATTTCAAATGTAACTCTAAAACACTCACCAGAATGAGACTGCCTAAGACCAGTTAAAACATTTGGGGAAAGGTATGCTATAATTCACTTTATTATTAATTATTTTTTTACCTATGACATTAAATGCATTTTGTACAGCATTGATACATTTGTGTTACATTTGTGTTATCATTATCAATGCTGTACAAAATGTACAAAATGTATACATTTAATGTATATATAATAAACTTATAATAATCGTATATATAATATATAATATAATAATCATTTATAAACCATACAGCACATTTCAATAACAGAACATCTATAATAATACAATAATAGTTTAGTTTAGAATAGAACATAACATAAACAAATAATTTAATTGAATACAAATTCAATAAAAACAGGAAAATAAAAAGAGTAACATTTAAATAAAAAATACATGTAAGTAAACCACTTCATGCGATTACACCTCATATCATGTATACATATGAGAATGAATGAATATCCACTGGAGGGATCAGAGACGCTGGAAGATCCGAGAGCAGAGAGGGGAGCTGCGAGGGGACGCCTGGAACTGACCGCTGAGAGACTCCGACTCCAACTGACCGCTGAGAGACTCCGACTCCAATTACATTCTTCCACTCTGATCATTAGGCTTAAAAGAATGTGGGAATGTTGTAGTC
>NC_140180.1:20004964-20014964 GCF_963971535.1 Notolepis coatsorum
ATCTGTCATCAGAGGGAGAGTAGCTCTATAAACCATCTGTCATCAGAGGGAGAGTAGCTCTATAAACCATCTGTCATCAGAGGGGAGAGTAGCTCTATAAACCATCTGTCATCAGAGAGGAGAGTAGCTCTATAAACCATCTGTCATCAGAGGGGAGAGTAGCTCTATAAACCATCTGTCATCAGAGGGGAGAGTAGCTCTATAAACCATCTGTCATCAGAGGGGAGAGTAGCTCTATAAACCATCTGTCATCAGAGGGGAGAGTAGCTCTATAAACCATCTGTCATCAGAGGGGAGAGTAGCTCTATAAACCATCTGTCATCAGAGGGGAGAGTAGCTCTATAAACCATCTGTCATCAGAGGGGAGAGTAGCTCTATAAACCATCTGTCATCAGAGGGGAGAGTAGCTCTATAAACCATCTGTCATCAGAGGGAGTAGCTCTATAAACCATCTGTCATCAGAAAGAGTAGCTCTATAAACCATCTGTCATCAGAAAGAGTAGCTCTAGGGCGGTTAGGTGGCCGAGCGGAGATTGCGTTCGTCACCAACCCCGGAGCTGTGAGCTGGATTCGCCTGTTCGAATCCAGCTCACAGCTCCGGGGTTGTCACCAGCTTGGCTGGCCGTCCGCACTAATACAATTGGCTGTATTAGAGGGTGGGAGAAGCTGGCGGGGTGGGTCCGGGTCGTTGTAAACAGCGACTCCTACAGTTCGGTCGGGGCGCCTGCTAAGCGCGGATAGGACTTGAGGGGGATAGTGTGATCCTCCCACACGCTACGCCCTCTCAATGAGAATCCGCGCTGCCAGGTGAAAAGAAGCGGTGATTGGCTGGACGTGTGTCGGAGGAAGCACGTGGTAGCCTCCACTCTCCCAGATGATCTGACTGTGGGGGGTAAGTGCGCAGCGACCAGGAAGGGACTGGGAATTGGCATACGACTAACATTGGGATGGGAGAAAATCGGAGGAAAATGGAGGGGGAAAAAGATCAAAAAAAAAAAAAAAAAATAGTAGCTCTATAAACCATCTGTCATCAGAGAGAGTAGCTCTATAAACCATCTGTCATCAGAGGGAGTAGCTCTATAAACCATCTGTCATCAGAGGAGAGAGTAGCTCTATAAACCATCTGTCATCAGAGGAGAGAGTAGCTCTATAAACCATCTGTCATCAGAGGGGAGAGTAGCTCTATAAACCATCTGTCATCAGAGAAGAGAGTAGCTCTATAAACCATCTGTCATCAGAGGGGAGAGTAGCTCTATAAACCATCTGTCATCAGAGGGGAGAGTAGCTCTATAAACCATCTGTCATCAGAGGGGAGAGGAGCAGAGGACGAAGGTGGAGCCCATCGCGGTTTTAATCTGCATTCTGTTTGTCCTGTGTAGCTCACAGTAGAGGATGTGCAGTGTAATGATACCAGCGTGTGTGTGTGTGTGCATGTGCGTGTGCGTGTGTGTGCGTGCGCGCGCGAGGGAGAGTATTCTGCTGTTGGAACTTTTTTTTATGTCTTATTTGAGGGAAATGGTAAAGAAAAACAGCTGCAAACAGCGATCTGCGGGTTTCAAGCCAATAGTGATCATTAGGATTGCAAAATAAGTTCACACACATGGTTCAGCAGTGTTATGAAGCATGATAATGCAAATAACACAGCCCAAAGCCGACAGACAAGGGCAAATGTAAATGGTAAATGGCTGCATTTATATATAGCGATTTTATCCAAAGTGCTTTACAATTTGTGCCTCACATTTTACCCATTCACTCACACATTCACACACCCGAGCCGACTCCCGCAGCCGCCAAATGTTAACAGGTTATACTAACTTTAATAAGCTTCATTCAATAAGGATCCACAGTAGGTTTGGTAGCTATGGTTTAGGAGAAGATGTCAAAAATGTGTTTTACATTAAATCCAAGATGGTGGAAAAATCCAATATGGCAAACTTTTTTTTTTTATATTTTTTTTATTATTGCAAAACAAAAATGATTAAAAGTCAGTACTCAACACACAATGCATAATGAAACTTTCAGTAAAGGTGGTTAAAATACATGCAAGTACAGAAACAAGATAAAACAAAAATAGTCTATAATAACATTTTAACCGTATACAGTGTATATCCAGCAAAATTACAATTATATAAATGTTAGTATAGAATATACCCCTAATACCTATTTTCTAAAACCCTACACACATATGCTCCAGCTCGAACCCCCCCCCTCCCGGACCCCCTCTTGGATAGTACCTCCATTATCCCTCACTCCTAACCAGACACTACCATTATAAGCTAGCTTTTATTCTCTCCACCACTTCTACCCACATTGACATTTTGGATTCATTGAGACCCAGAATTCCTGCTGTAGATATTTCTTGATATATCACATCGAGATATGTAAGAAACCACACTTTTCGGCACATTTTTTCCGGTTGAAACCAACGTGATGCGATCAGTTTTTTAGCTACTGTGATACCCGATAAAACCAATCTCTTTAGTTGTGGATTCACTGCAAACTCAAAAACATCATTCAATAGTAATACCGAGGGGTGTACAGGTATATTCCAAGATACGAGTGTTGATAATTGTTGGGACACATCTTTCCAGAATGCCTTAACTGGTGGGCAGTCCCAATACATGTGCATAAATGTTCCTTCGTCCCCATTTGTACATTGGGAGCATTTGGAGTCTTGTTTAAGCCCCATTTTGCACAGCCTTATAGGAGTCAAGTATGTCCTGTGAATATAGTTCAGATTGATTTGTTGATGATCCGGGTTCCTTGATGTAAGTCGGACATTTGCCCAGGCTCCTTGCCAATCAAAGTCATTTTCCAGGTCTGGTATATCCCTCCTCCAGACAGTGTCTAGTTGAAGGGTTTCATACGAGGACGTTAGTAATTGATAATAAAAACCTGATACAAAACCTCCCAATGTTTCTCTTTCATAGAAAAATTTGTGGTATCTGTGGTGTTCAATTGGTATGAGTAATGGAACACCGTGAGACCTCAGACAAAGTCGTAACTGTATGTAAAAAAGCCATGTGGACTCGGTGAGGTTAAACTTTGTGCATATTTCGACATAACTACAGAGGCCCTGGTTATTAAAAATATCCCCTAATGAGTGTATGCCTTGCTCTTCCCATATAGGGAATCTTATAGGGCGTTTTCCCATTAAGAGTGCATTGTTATTGAATATGGGAGTGTGATTATGCCATTCTTGAGGGTTAGGATATTTCTTTTGTGTTTCCCGCCATGTTCTGATTGCATGGGTAATTATTGGGCCAAATTCTCGCTCACAATGCTTGATTGAAAGTTTAGTGTGTGCTATGTCTTTCAGTCTCTGTGGGGCAACTATGTTTTCTTCTAATTCTCTCCAAGATACCAAAGCCTGGGGGTCAAACCATATCTTCAATGGTCTTAATGTGAAAGCCTTAAAATATTGTAAAAAATCTGGAACTGCCATGCCACCGTCTGCTTTATTTCTCTGTGCGGTGGATCTTTTTATGCGAGGTGGTTTGTTATTCCAAATAAATTTGTATGTGGAGGTTTGTAATCTTTTCCAGTAGCCCTCTGGAGGAGGTAACGGAAGCATTGAGCTGAAGAAATTGATTCTTGGTAATACATCCATCTTAACTATTGATACCCTTGCCTGTACTGAGTTTTTAAGTTTTGCCCACCTGTCCAGGTCGTCTTTGATTTTGTTCTGTATTTTTGTGTAATTGTGCTTCACCGTTTGTCTTATGGTGGGAAATATTTCCACACCCAAGCATCTAAAATTTTTGACCATGGGTATCGCACCTGGGAGGGTTGTGTCTTTTTTTGCACTGATGTTAAGAGGAAGAAAAGCCGACTTCGGCCAATTTATTTTAAATCCCGATAAATCACCAAAGTTCTCTATCAACTTGAGTATATGCGGCAATGTGTTGTTGGGGTTTTGCATGAACAATATTACGTCGTCCGCATATAAACTAATTTTATGTTGTGTGCCCTTGATTACTATTGGTTCTATGTGTTGGGATTGTCTTATAAATTGTGCTAAAGGTTCTAATGATAGATCGAATAGTCCGGGACTAAGAGGGCAACCCTGTCTGGCTGAGCGTGATACCGGAAATCAATATGGCAAACTTTATGGGTTCTTGAGGCAAATTTGTAGAGGGCGGCATAGAGATGGATGTCTGTATCAAGTTTTCGCATACGTCGAACTCACGGTGCAGTTCTGACCTTTTAAAGTTGACCTTTAATTATAGCGCCCCCTTTTGACCAAAGGGGTCATATTTGTTGGGGGCCATTTGCACACAACTTCCAATCAATGGGTCAAAGTTCATGTTGCTACCATTTACCATCTCACGGGAATTAGCAAAACCAATGCTGAAGGAGAAAAAGAAATTCACACAAAAACAATAGGGTCTCTGCACTTGAAACCCTAATGATCATGCTGCTGAAAGGAACGAATAGCAGCACGCTGCACTGCACATCAGCAGTGTGGGATGAAGATGGTGAGGAAGAGGAGGATGAGAGGACGGGGAGGGGGAGTAAAATGAGGCGGGGGGGATAAGTCGCAGCGAGATGCGAGTATTAAGTATTTGTTCCAGTCAATTTAGATACAATTCCATTCAATTCAATTTAACTGTATTGTCCCCATAGGGAAATCCTTTCTACAAGTGATTAAAAACAATACATACATAAACACAACATTAGTGAATGTTCAATAATAATATTATCACCGGCATCATCTGTCTCTAGGGAATGCAATTTGACCAAATCTATTGTACACGGGACAAAACCTTTCATTCTGTTTGACTCAGCCTTAGGGAGTCTATACCTGCATGCTGCGGACTATAGCTGCAGAGTCCCTCCACAGAGGGTGAGTGACAATCTAAGGCTTACGTCTTCCTAAATGAAGGATGAGTGGGGCAATCTAGGATTGGGGCAACAATGGCTCAGGAGATAGAGCGGTCATCTGGTAATTGGAAGGTTCCCGGCCGGTTCTATTCCGGCTTCTCCCGGCAGTGTGTCGAAGTGTCCTTGACATTTAACCCCTAACTGCTCCCAATGAGCAGGTTCGCACCTTGCTCTGCTGCCTGTGTGTGATGCATGATAAATGGTAAATGGTGCATTTTATATAGCGCTTTTATCCAAAGTGCTTTCAATTTGTTCCTCACATTCACCCATTCACTCACACATTCACACACTGACGGTGGAGGCAACCATGCAAGGTGCCAACCTGCTCATCGGGAGCAGTTAGGTGTTAAGTGTCTTGCCCAAGGACACTTCGACACGCTGCCCAGGAAGAGCGGGGATTTAACTGGGAACCTTCGGATTACCAGACGACTGCTCTACCTCCAAGAAGTATTTTTACTCTCAAGTACTGTACTTAAGTACAATTTAGAGCGACTTGTACTTGAGTATTTTCATTTTAGGGAACTTTATACTTTTACTTAACTACATTTCAAAGGAAATATTGTACTTTTTACTCTTAGATTATATACTTTCATATTTGAAGCCTGTCAACTTCAAGAGGAGCGTAATCAGAGCAGCATCACTGGACCACATACCACTTTAACATAACCTTTAATCAGAGCAGCACAACTGGACGACATACCACTTTAACATAACCTTTAATCAGAGCAGCATCACTGGACGACATACCACTTTAACATAACCTATAGAAGTCAATGGATCGAGGTATGAAACGCTCCCAAGCGCTTGAATACACAAATATCATGTAGAATGCATACTTGCAAATACTTCTCTACTTTTACCTAAAGTAGAATTTGAATGGAGGACTTTGTACTCATTTATCTGGGTATTTGTACTTTTACTTAAGGAACCGTGTACTTCTTCCACCACAGCCATTAGGATTGGTCTGGCTCTTCCTTCACTGCTCAAGCGTGTGTTGCATTGGGGGCAGTACCTATATGTCACATCAGTGAATGTTATGGTTACCATGGCCTTTTCTGGTTACCGTGGCTATATAATCCAGCTTGCTCCCGTTTGTGGTGGACAGGTTTTCAAACCGTGTAGCCGTGTCATGATCCTTGTGTGTGTGTGTGTGTGTGTGTGTGTGTGTGTGTGTGTGTGTGTGTGTGTGTGTGTGTGTGTGTGTGTGTGTGTGTGTGTGTGTGTGTGTGTGTGTGTGTGTGTGTGTGTGTGTGTGTGTGTGTGTGTGTGTGTGTGTCTGTGTCTGTGTGTGTGTGTGTGTGTGTGTGTCTGTGTCTGTGTCTGTGTGTGTGTGTGTGTGTGTGTGTGTGTGTGTGTGTGTGTGTGTGTGTGTGTGTGTGTGTGTGTGTGTGTGTGTGTGTGTGTGTGTCAGTTCAGTCAGTATGTTCTTCCTGTGCCCCAGGACAGTTCAGTCAGTATGTTCTTCCTGTGCCCCAGGACAGTTCAGTCAGTATGTTCTTCCTGTGCCCCAGGACGGTTCAGTCAGTATGTTCTTCCTGTGTCTCAGGACAGTTCAGTCAGTATGTTCTTCCTGTGCCCCAGGACAGTTCAGTCAGTATCTTCTTCCTGTGCCCCGGGACAGTTCAGTCAGTATGTTCTTCCTGTGCCCCAGGACAGTTCAGTCAGTATCTTCTTCCTGTGCCCCAGGACAGTTCAGTCAGTATGTTCTTCCTGTGCCCCAGGACAGTTCAGTCAGTATCTTCTTCCTGTGCCCCAGGACAGTTCAGTCAGTATGTTCTTCCTGTGCCCCAGGACAGTTCAGTCAGTATGTTCTTCCTGTGCCCCAGGACAGTTCAGTCAGTATGTTCTTCCTGTGTCTCAGGACAGTTCAGTCAGTATGTTCTTCCTGTGCCCCAGGACAGTTCAGTCAGTATGTTCTTCCTGTGCCCCAGGACAGTTCAGTCAGTATGTTCTTCCTGTGCCCCAGGACAGTTCAGTCAGTATGTTCTTCCTGTGCCCGAGACAGTTCAGTCAGTATGTTCTTCCTGTGCCCCAGGACAGTTCAGTCAGTATCTTCTTCCTGTGCCCCAGGACAGTTCAGTCAGTATGTTCTTCCTGTGCCCCAGGACAGTTCAGTCAGTATCTTCTTCCTGTGCCCCAGGACAGTTCAGTCAGTATGTTATTCCTGTGCCCCGGGACGGTTCAGTCAGTATGTTCTTCCTGTGCCCCAGGACAGTTCAGTCAGTATGTTCTTCCTGTGCCCCAGGACAGTTCAGTCAGTATGTTCTTCCTGTGCCCCGGGACGGTTCAGTCAGTATGTTCTTCCTGTGCCCCGGGACGGTTCAGTCAGTATGTTCTTCCTGTGCCCCGGGACAGTTCAGTCAGTATGTTCTTCCTGTGCCCCAGGACGGTTCAGTCAGTATGTTCTTCCTGTGCCCCAGGACAGTTCAGTCAGTATGTTCTTCCTGTGCCCCAGGACAGTTCAGTCAGTATGTTCTTCCTGCGCCCCAGGACGGTTCAGTCAGTATGTTCTTCCTGTGCCCCAGGACAGTTCAGTCAGTATGTTCTTCCTGTGCCCCAGGACAGTTCAGTCAGTATGTTCTTCCTGTGCCCCAGGACAGTTCAGTCAGTATGTTCTTCCTGTGCCCCAGGACAGTTCAGTCAGTATGTTCTTCCTGTGCCCCAGGACGGTTCAGTCAGTATGTTCTTCCTGTGCCCCAGGACAGTTCAGTCAGTATGTTCTTCCTGTGCCCCAGGACAGTTCAGTCAGTGTTCTTCCTGCGCCCCGGGACAGTTCAGTCAGTATGTTCTTCCTGTGTCTCAGGACAGTTCAGTCAGTATGTTCTTCCTGTGCCCCGGGACAGTTCAGTCAGTATGTTCTTCCTGTGCCCCGGGACAGTTCAGTCAGTATGTTCTTCTTGCGCCCCGGGACAGTTCAGTCAGTATGTTCTTCCTGTGCCCCAGGACAGTTCAGTCAGTATGTTCTTCCTGCGCCCCAGGACAGTTCAGTCAGTATGTTCTTCCTGTGCCCCGGGACAGTTCAGTCAGTATGTTCTTCCTGTGCCCCAGGACAGTTCAGTCAGTATGTTCTTCCTGTGCCCCAGGACAGTTCAGTCAGTATGTTCTTCCTGTGCCCCAGGACAGTTCAGTCAGTATGTTCTTCCTGCGCCCCAGGACAGTTCAGTCAGTATGTTCTTCCTGTGCTCCAGGACAGTTCAGTCAGTATGTTCTTCCTGTGCCCCAGGACAGTTCAGTCAGTATGTTCTTCCTGTGCCCCGGGACAGTTCAGTCAGTATGTTCTTCCTGCGCCCCAAGACAGTTCAGTCAGTATGTTCTTCCTGTGCCCCAGGACAGTTCAGTCAGTATGTTCTTCCTGTGCCCCGGGACAGTTCAGTCAGTATGTTCTTCCTGTGCCCCAGGACAGTTCAGTCAGTATGTTCTTCCTGTGCTCCAGGACAGTTCAGTCAGTATGTTCTTCCTGTGCCCCAGGACAGTTCAGTCAGTATGTTCTTCCTGTGCCCCAGGACAATTCAGTCAGTATGTTCTTCCTGTGCCCCAGGACAGTTCAGTCAGTATGTTCTTCCTGTGCCCCGGGACAGTTCAGTCAGTATGTTCTTCCTGTGCCCCGGGACAGTTCAGTCAGTATGTTCTTCCTGTGCCCCAGGACAGTTCAGTCAGTATGTTCTTCCTGTGCCCCAGGACAATTCAGTCAGTATGTTCTTCCTGTGCCCCAGGACAGTTCAGTCAGTATGTTCTTCCTGTGCCCCAGGACAGTTCAGTCAGTATGTTCTTCCTGTGCTCCAGGACAGTTCAGTCAGTATGTTCTTCCTGTGCCCCAGGACGGTTCAGTCAGTATGTTCTTCCTGTTCCTCAGAACAGTTCAGTCAGTATGTTCTTCCTGTTCCTCAGAACAGTTCAGTCAGTATGTTCTTCCTGTGCCCCAGGACAGTTCAGTCAGTATGTTCTTCCTGTGCCCCGGGACAGTTCAGTCAGTATGTTCTTCTTGCGCCCCGGGACAGTTCAGTCAGTATGTTCTTCCTGTGCCCCAGGACAGTTCAGTCAGTATGTTCTTCCTGTCCCCCGGGACAGTTCAGTCAGTATGTTCTTCCTGTGCCCCGGGATGGTTCAGTCAGTATGTTCTTCCTGTGCCCCAGGACAGTTCAGTCAGTATGTTCTTCCTGTGCCCCGGGACGGTTCAGTCAGTATGTTCTTCCTGTGCCCCAGGACAGTTCAGTCAGTATGTTCTTCCTGTGCCCCAGGACAGTTCAGTCAGTATGTTCTTCCTGTGCCCCAGGACAGTTCAGTCAGTATGTTCTTCCTGTGCCCCAGGACAGTTCAGTCAGTATGTTCTTCCTGTGCTCCAGGACAGTTCAGTCAGTATGTTCTTCCTGTGCCCCAGGACAGTTCAGTCAGTATGTTCTTCCTGTGCCCCGGGACAGTTCAGTCAGTATGTTCTTCCTGTGCCCCAGGACGGTTCAGTCAGTATGTTCTTCCTGTGCCCCGAGACAGTTCAGTCAGTATGTTCTTCCTGTGCCCCAGGACAGTTCAGTCAGTATGTTCTTCCTGCGCCCCAGGACAGTTCAGTCAGTATGTTCTTCCTGTGCCCCAGGACAGTTCAGTCAGTATGTTCTTCCAGTGCCCCAGGACAGTTCAGTCAGTATGTTCTTCCTGTCCCCCAGGACAGTTCAGTCAGTATGTTCTTCCTGTGCCCCAGGACGGTTCAGTCAGTATGTTCTTCCTGTGCCCCAGGACGGTTCAGTCAGTATGTTCTTCCTGTGCCCCGGGACAGTTCAGTCAGTATGTTCTTCCTGTGCCCCAGGACAGTTCAGTCAGTATGTTCTTCCTGTGCCCCAGGACAGTTCAGTCAGTATGTTCTTCCTGTGCCCCGGGACAGTTCAGTCAGTATGTTCTTCCTGTGCCCCGGGACGGTTCAGTCAGTGTCTGGGAACAGGCACCACTCTCCCCTAAAGCTAGACGTCAAAGAGAGAGCCCTCACTGGGATGTAGAATCTGAGGCTGCTCCATAGACAATGAATGGGGCTCCGACTTCATGAGGCCATAAAACGTTTGCGTGAGCTCACAAATCAAGTTTTAGTTCTGGTTTTAGACATTCTAGCGATGTTAGAATATAAGCATTA
>NC_140180.1:20019964-20042464 GCF_963971535.1 Notolepis coatsorum
TGACGATTTACAGCAGATTAATAACAAAATGTGCTATATATAGCCTTTTAAATTAAATAATAAATCATATATCCCCCCCCCCTCTCCTACGTGTCCCGCATTGTCCCACAAAAGCAGTTCTACTGTCCTGCGACTGAACAATTTTGAACTGGTCACCCTAGCAGTAGTAGTAGTAGTAGTGTAACGGAGGTACCGCGAGTCTATCCACAGTCACGATGGACTTCAAGTGTTGTGAAGTGACTGTGGCACGTAGCGGTACTGCAAGTAAAACTCACTCCCCCTTAAAAGGCATCCAGACACATTACCAAGAAGTGAATTCACCTGGTCTGCGATGTCGCCCGCGGTGTGGTCGAACCGGGTTCGACTCCCACTCAGGGCATGTCAAAATAAGACCGGTGACGGTAGTGGTAGTAGTAGTAGTAGTAGTAGTAGTAGTAGTAGTAGTAGTAGTAGTAGTAGTAGTAGTAGTAGTAGTAGTAGTAGTAGTAGTAGTAGTAGTAGCAGCAGCAGCAGCAGCAGTAGTAGTAGTAGTAGTAGTAGTAGTAGTAGTAGTAGTAGTAGTAGTAGTAGTAGTAGTAGCAGCAGCAGCAGCAGCAGTAGTAGTAGTAGTAGTAGTAGTAGTTGTAACTGAGGGGTACAATTCCCTGACTGTATTGATAAGTATGGTATCATTAAACCACTACCGCTTTATGTACTTTAACTACTGGCCATACAGTACACGATATCTAAATATGATGAACACTTTCCCACAATGAAATCGGTTCCACACAAAGGTAATAATCAAATATTTAATATAGCAAAAGGTACATATGATATTTACTATTACATTTATGATTTGAATGCACTTGTAAGGCAAATGAGTACTCGTAGGCAAATCAACACTGAATGTCCAATCTCTGGTTACGCAGGAAGCAAGTATACAACCTGGCTCTTAGGGAATTAGATCTATGGTACTCTTAATGATATAGCAGGATATTCTGGAAGGGGTCCTCCCGGTTGTAAGCCGGTAGGGGGGGTAGGAGAGCCGTCGGTAGTAGACCGTCTGGTCAACGATATCTAGGGAGACTTCAAGTACAGAAGACAGTGCAGTAGACTCTTGATCCGCAGATGAATACACCTTGGTTCTCTTGTAGGCTGTAGCTCCACAATGAAGAAGAAGCTAGGCGACCTCAGTCTCTCTGAGCGCCGACTCAACTTGACTCCTCTCGGGGGTAAATCCAACACTCACAGGCGTCGGCGATTATCCGCTCCACAAATCACAGTACCAAAGCAAATATATTCCAGCCGCATAGGGCTCAGCAGTCGTCGGGTAGGTAATCCAGTGTACATGTCCCTCGGTCCTCGTCTAGATCTCCTCGGATGAAGGCGCCATGTGGTCGGCCCAGCCTGGTTAAGACTCTAGATAACACGAGGAAGCGTTGGAGATGCTGGTCACTTTAGAACTCTAACCGCACGATGCACCATACACGATAGACTATTATTACTTAATAGAAATACGTCGCACTCGACGGTACAGTGCCAAACTCTGACAATTCAGCTATTAATTCGCACGAGGTCTCGATGCTATTCTAAGGCCAAACAGGCCATACTACACCGCACGTGGTATCGTGGGTGAGGCTTCACGTTCTGTTACTAAGTTGGGTAGAAGGGTAAAGGACTAAGGGATTTCTACATTTACTTGCGCCATATTTATATGCACGGTGAACAAATAGTGCCACTCTCATTTCGGTAGCCGTATCCCTGAGCGGAGCCGGGGCTAGTCCGGACATGTCTCGTCGGTACCTTTGAACTTGACGCCAGGGGCTGGTCCCCAGGCGCCTGGTCCTTTTGTCCAATAAGAGAATGAACTATTATGGGCTATAGTAGGCTAAAGGGATATTCCGTGTATATGTACAAGGAATATACAAGGGATATCAAACGATATACAAATACTATTCAATATATATCAATAAATAAATATATATATTCGGTTTAATCTGATCCTTCGTAACAGCCACCCCCTAATTAGTCCCACCTAATTAGCTAAGCAGAGACAGATTAACCGCACTGTCCACTACTCAATGTCCGCTGTGAGGGTCAGTCAATTCACAAAGTCATGGGGTCATGGTCGTCATCGATAGTATCAGGGAGCCTTGGCAGTTCTATTAGCCTCGCCACGGGTCGGGTGTAGGTCCGCCCTTGGACGAGCACTTCAGCTGCTCGGACCTTTCCATCGGCACCGGTGATCACTTTGCTTACGCGGCCAGCCGGCCACATAGCTCGGGGTAGTGACTGGTCGATAATCATGACGACTGTTCCTTCTGTCAAATTGTCTCTCTCTTTCACCCATTTCTGGCGGGTCTGTAGAGACGGTAGGTAGTGGAGTAGGAAGCTGTTCCAAAACTTGTCAGCCAGTACTTGACTGTACCTCCACATTCTTCGGCCGTTCGCTTCTTCAGGCCTGTACATTGTCTGGGGTAGCGCGGGGTCCAGCCGCGCCATCAAGAGTGTGTTGGGGGTGACTGGGTCGACATCTGCTACATCACTTGAGACGTAACCGAGGGGCTTTGAGTTCAATACTCCCTCGATCTCCGTGAGGACTGTCATTAAGACTTCTTCCGCCACGGTCTGGGCCCCAAGCACGGCGTACAGGGCTGTCTTTATAGAACGTACTTCTCGTTCCCAAGTTCCACCGAAGTGAGGTGCGTTCGGGGGATTAAACTGGAAGTCAATCTGGGATGGAGCGAGGTGGGTCTTAAGTTCTGGGCCCATAGCTTGGAAGCTCTCTCTCAGCTCTCTTTCTCCGCCTTTGAAGTTTGTCCCGTGATCAGACAATAATGTCGACGGTTTTCCTTTCCGTGATGTGAATCTTCGGAAGGCCATAAGAAATGAGTCTGTGCTCATGGTTGGAAGGAGTTCAATATGTATCGCTCTGGTGGTCATGCATTTGAATACAATACCCCACCGCTTCTCGGTTCCTCTTCCTTTCTTTATATACAGCGGGCCGAAACAGTCCATACCGGTGGAGTGAAAAGGCTTGTCGCCGAGTCGGAGGCGACAGGGAGGTAGGTCAGCCATCCGGGGTATACTGGGCTGGGCTCGCCACTTACGACAGTCTAGACAGGTTCGCTGGAAGCGCCGCACTGCTTCTCTCCCTTGCAGTATCCAATAACGACGTCTGATCTCCGCGAAGACTCTCTCTGCCCCTGCGTGGTGCACATCCTCGTCGTATTTCTTTATGATCAGCTCTGTGACCTTATGTCGGCTGTTCAAGACTATCGGGTACTTGACGTCATCCGGTAAGTCTGGGGCTCTCCGCAGACGACCACCCACTCTGATGAGATTATGGGCGTCGCTCTCGGGGGCTAGGTGGAGCAGTCTGCTGTCTGATGGGACGGGCTTTGCTCCCTGTAGACAGGCTAGCTCATCGGGGAACGAGTCTCTCTGGGCTCGTTGTAGTAGAAGAAGTTCTGCTTCTTCGTAGTCAGTTGCTGAAATGTCAGTCGTGGGCTGAACCTCTGGGTGGTGCCACAGAAATGTCTTTAGCTGCGCACTCTGTAGGGTGAGGCAATCGTCTATGTCGGGGTCTGTGGAGACGAGTGTGTTCAATCCACAGAACATAGGTTTCTTGTTTTCGGCATCCTCTTTACTCGCCTCCCGTGGGGTGGGTGTAGGCCACTCTTCTTCCGGGAGCTTGAGGAACTCTGGCCCGTCACTGTAGAGGTTGTGACGGGTGAGGTCATCCAGGGACATTCCCCGGGTGATGACGTCAGCTGGGTTGTGTTTGGTGTCCACATACCTCCAGCTCGCTACTTGTGTTAACTCTTGAATCTCGGTGACTCTGACTCCCACGAAGACCTTGTATCTGCACTAATCAGACCGGATCCATGTGAGTACTGTCGTGGAGTCTGACCACAAGATTGTTCTTTGCACCGGGATGGTGAGTTCACGTTGGATTAACGTGGCGAGCTGCGCTCCTGCTAGGGCTGCGCAGAGCTCTAGACGTGGGATAGATTGTTGCTTTCGTGGGGCTATTCTTGAGCGAGCTAGGATGAAAGCAGTATGTATTTCTCCTCCCTCCTCTCGGGCACGCAAGTAGGCCACCGAACCGTAGGCTACTTCGGAGGCGTCGCTGAATACGTGCAGGTCCATCTTGCATGTCTCTGGCCTCACTGTGGGTGGGAAGTAGCTGCGGCGTATATTAACGCCTGGGAGTGAGCGGAGTTCCGTCTCCCACTCTCTCCATGTGGATGCAAGGTGTTCGGGTATGGGATCGTCCCAGCCCTGGTCCTTGTCCCATAGCGCTCTTACAATCATCTTTGCCCTGGTGGTGTAAGGTAGAATACATCCCAACGGGTCATATTGTCTGGCGAGTGTTCTGTATACACTCCGTCTGGTGGTCGGTATTGCCGTCGACCTTCCCTGCTCCTTGGTCAGGGGTTTGTGTCTATAATGGAGCGAGTCTGTTTTGAAGCGCCAGACTAGTCCTAGTGTCATTTCTTGGGCTTCTCCTGGGATGGTCGCCATCCAGGTGTCGCTGCTCGCTGCCTTGTCCTCGGGGGAGAGGCTGCGCAGTACTTGCGGGTCGCTGCTGGCCCACTGCCTGAGATCAAAGCCGCCTTTGATCAGGGAGGCGCGGAGCTTGAGTAGGAGAGCCTCGGCTTCTTCTGGCGTCGAGACGCTTTGTAAACAGTTGTCCACGTAGAAACTATTTGTCACACTTTGTCGGACCTCTTCATCTGCTGCTGGGTCCTCTGCGACGTGTTTTTGTAGTGCAAACGTAGCACAGCATGGGCTGCATGTGGTTCCGAAAGGGAGGACTTCCCATTGATAGATGGCTGGGTGCTCATCTCCGATCCTCTCTCTCCATAGGAACCGCAGCAGGGGCTTGTCCTCCTCCACTAGTCTCACCTGCAGGAACATCCCTTTGATGTCTCCGCTGATAGCCACCTTGTCCTGGCGGAAGCGTAGTAGCACGCCTAGTAGAGAGGGGCCGAGTGTTGGGCCGGCCAAGAGCTCTTTATTCAGATTTTGTGATCCGATCTGGTAGCTGCAGTTAAACACAATACGATCCTTGCCGTTGTGGTGGACCTTGTGGTGCGGCACGTACCATGATTCGGTCGTCTGATCGGCCTCTTTAATGTCAATTTTCTTTATGTGTCCCGCTGTGATTAGCTTGTTAATCTCAGCGCGGTACACAGCCTCTTGAGCGGGGTCTTTGGCTAGGCGCCGCTCTGTGTTCAATAGATACCGCTTCGTCGCCTCTTTTGTGGCGTGAAAGGTGGGCATTCCCTCTCGCCTCAGGAGTGGAGTTGCGTATCTCATCACTCCGTTGACTGTGACTCTCTTTGTCCCTTGCTCGAGGAGGGCTATAGCGTAAATATCTTCCTTAGAACGAATGTCTTTCTTTTCGTCCTTAAAGGGCATTGTCTCTAGTGTCCATAGCCTCTCGACATGCTGCAGGAGTGTGGTGTCTTCTTCTGTCGCTCTGGAGTGGAGGCAGCTAGTGGCTGCTGTTCGGTTAAGAGACTTGGCGAGGGGGCCTTGTAATGTCCATCCTAGGCGGGTCTCGACTGCTGCAGGACAACCTCTGGGTCCTGTATGGACCCGGTCTATCGGGACTATGAGGTCTGCATGGTCGGAGCCTATCAGCAGGGTCGGGGTGGCACCGTCTATGAGCGGGATAGGGAGTTGACGCAGGTGCACATATTTATCCATCAGCTTGGCGATGGGGTAGGTGTACTGCGATAGTCCTATTTCTTGGCTGGTGAAAGCATTAGTAATCCTATACTGTCTCTCTGGCTGCCCGCTTGCTGCGATAGTGAAGGAGACATTCTCGCCCTTTATCGTCTTTAGATCTCTTCTTATTGTCCGAATCGTCATCTGGTTCTCGCTCCCCCGCAGCCCCAGCTGGGCCGCAGCGGACGCGAGGAGAAGGGTCTTCTCTGACCCGTCATCAAGGACGGCGTAAGTGTCCATGACCTTATCTTGGTAACTCAGGGTTACGCGGACCACCTTTAAGAGCACTTGGGCACCGCTGCTGCTAGCGGGGTCAATGTACATAACACTTGCCTTTGTGCTGCTGGATGGTGCAGGCTTTCTTCTGTTACTGTCGTGTAGGACATCTAGGTGGGCTCCGTCACACCGACTACACCTCTTCTTGAGGCGGCACTCGGCTGCCATGTGACTGCGCGCACATCGGTAACAGCGCCTGTTGGACTTTATCCATTGACTCACTTCTTCAGCGGTCATCTTCTTGAACAGGTCACATTGTGACAACCAGTGTTCCTTCTCGCAGTACGGACACACCATCTTCCACTTCTCTTTCATCGAGGGGGTACTGTGGTTCTTGCTGCTCGGTACTGATTCTGATTGGTGCATGACAGTCACCGATCTTCGGCTATCGTTTGCTCTCCTAGGTCCCTCTCTGGCCGCGTAAGCAAAGTGATCTCCGCACGAACGTATCCAGCCGTAGGCTGCTGACTTCTCTCGCCAGGAAGTCGGCTAGGTCTAGGAGGGATGGCTCGGGACCGTTAGGATCACGGTGGTCTCTTTGCCGCCTGAAGCGCTCCTGTCGGGCGGGCGGCAGCTTCTCTAAAATCCTCTCGACGTTCGAGTTTGCGTATAGTTCGTGCATACCCTTTTCTCGTTGCGCCCCCAGCATCCCTACCAGGGATTGTACTTTGATAGACAGGTCGTCTAGTGAGCGATTGTCTGTTGCTGGGGGTAGGCGGTCAATATGTCTTATCTCTTGTATTACGTAATCCCATATACGTCCATATCTTTGGTCTAGTGCTGCTAGAGCCGCTGTGTATGGGGTAGTAGAGGTGGCATAGGCCAGCGCTATGTTGTGCGCTCTGGGCACTTTCAGGTGCTTCAATAGGATAGCATACTTGTGGCGTTCATCAGCTACATCCACCATCATTGTCTCTAAGCACATCCGTAGCTCCGTGTACTGTGCTCGGTTCTCATGGGTGAAGTCTGGAAACGTCGGTGTGCCAATGTATGACGCCGTGGATGGCTGGCACATCGGTGAGCGTTGGAAGAGAGGCCTCCTGGGCGAGTCTCCTCTTACGCCTCTCAGTGGGCTGGTACCGGCAGGGTACCATGGCCCGCTGGTCCAGGTACTATTCCTCGGGACTGGTCGTGCGTCATGCTCACCCGTGAATAGAGTCGGGGGTCTGTAGCGCAGAGCCGCGGGGGTATAGCCTGGGCTGTACTGGACCTCCTGGTCCTGTGGAGTAATGTGCTGCTGTCGGGCTTGACTCTCCTCTTCTCCCTCTTCTTCCTCTGCCAGGTCTTCTAGATCCTGTAGTCGTCTATTTAGCCTCTCCGCGGTGTCCGCCGTTCCTTCCTTGTAGCTGGGTCTCACTGGGACCAGTCGGGGAAGGAGTTCGGAGGGGGGTATAGACTCTCTCTGGTGGTCTGGCTCAGGGTCGCTTAATCGGTTAGGGGAGGGTGCCCTTGACCCGTGTCTTGACGAGGCCCTGGAACCCCTTGTGGAGGGAGGGGGTGTTGCCCTGGTGATCAGCTGCTCCATTAGCTGCGCTTGTAGTCTGTCGCGCTCGGCTTGTAGTCTGTCGCGCTCGGCTTCGCGCTTTTTTTGAATACTTTATTTTGACACAAATCGTATGACAAAAAAAACATTTTAAAAGACAAGACAATAACAGTGTCAATAACGCAGGTCAAAAATGGATAAAACACAATAAAGCCAAGGCTTGTTTCCATTGTGGTCCATACATGGAACATAAAAAGGCACAGAAACACAAATGGACATGTACACTGACAGGACACATTCTAATTTTTTTTTATAAAAACACCTAACCTGACAACTCATACAGTTAACTAATGTTAAAAGAAAATCCGCAAAATCCGCTTGGTGAGATCTGCTTCTCTTTGGGCACCGGCAGCGGCACGCTGGGTGTCGGCCCGGTCTCTTGCCATATTCTCTTCCATCTGAAGGCGTCTCATCTCCAGACGTATGCGCTCTTCGTCGCTCCGTTGCTGCGCTTGGAGTTGTTCGCGCTCGCTAAGCGTCTGTGCTTGGAGTCTATCGCGCTCCGTAGAGGCTGCTATGCTGGCGAGGAACGCCTGTGCCAGCATCTGGTCCGCCTCGCTGGGGGAAGACATTGGTTGAGGTGATCCGCTCCTGGCAGTACTCGTTGGGGATGCGTTCCCCTGCGGGGAGTCCTGGAACTCTATCTCCTCGGCGCTCTCCTCATCTTGTTCCGTGCAGAGTTCCATCTCTGGAGGGTTGTCTTCCTCCCGGAGCTCTTGGGGGACTACTTCTTCGGTCTTGGCGGGGGGTAAAGTCGTGTCAGTTCCCTCCTGGTCCCCACCGTGAGCTTGGTCAGTTACATTAGAACCCACTAGGGCCTCTGTGGTCGGGGTATCCTGGTTGATAGGGTCGGACATAATTTTACTTTCTACTTTTACCGCGTTTACCGTTTGTAGAAGGCTAGGTAGTATACTGGCAGCGTAATCCTCTAAGTACTGAGGTGGCTGCCGTCTACGCTGCGGGCGTTCTACTTTAGGAGGACCGTTTCGTGGAGTGTTCATCATAGGCCATTTCAATATTAATACCACTATATTAATATTACACTAATTACCCTCCGGCTCGAAGGACCAATTGTAACTGAGGGGTACAATTCCCTGACTGTATTGATAAGTATGGTATCATTAAACCACTACCGCTTTATGTACTTTAACTACTGGCCATACAGTACACGATATCTAAATATGATGAACACTTTCCCACAATGAAATCGGTTCCACACAAAGGTAATAATCAAATATTTAATATAGCAAAAGGTACATATCGCTGCTGTCGGGACAAAACCTCATAACTCCAAAAACCCAACTTTTCAGCAGATGAAAAAAACTAACACAGATTTGAGGGTGAATAGAGTTAAGAGATTTAGACAGATGATCGGTTTAATGCTTTCCCATTGTTTAAACTTTGTAAAACCCACACACACATATGGAGGATGATCTACGGAGTTGATTTATATAATAAAAAAAAAATTCAAAAAATGGAGTTATGAGGTTTTGTCCCGACAGCAGCGATATGATATTTACTATTACATTTATGATTTGAATGCACTTGTAAGGCAAATGAGTACTCGTAGGCAAATCAACACTGAATGTCCAATCTCTGGTTACGCAGGAAGCAAGTATACAACCTGGCTCTTAGGGAATTAGATCTATGGTACTCTTAATGATATAGCAGGATATTCTGGAAGGGGTCCTCCCGGTTGTAAGCCGGTAGGGGGGGTAGGAGAGCCGTCGGTAGTAGACCGTCTGGTCAACGATATCTAGGGAGACTTCAAGTACAGAAGACAGTGCAGTAGACTCTTGATCCGCAGATGAATACACCTTGGTTCTCTTGTAGGCTGTAGCTCCACAATGAAGAAGAAGCTAGGCGACCTCAGTCTCTCTGAGCGCCGACTCAACTTGACTCCTCTCGGGGGTAAATCCAACACTCACAGGCGTCGGCGATTATCCGCTCCACAAATCACAGTACCAAAGCAAATATATTCCAGCCGCATAGGGCTCAGCAGTCGTCGGGTAGGTAATCCAGTGTACATGTCCCTCGGTCCTCGTCTAGATCTCCTCGGATGAAGGCGCCATGTGGTCGGCCCAGCCTGGTTAAGACTCTAGATAACACGAGGAAGCGTTGGAGATGCTGGTCACTTTAGAACTCTAACCGCACGATGCACCATACACGATAGACTATTATTACTTAATAGAAATACGTCGCACTCGACGGTACAGTGCCAAACTCTGACAATTCAGCTATTAATTCGCACGAGGTCTCGATGCTATTCTAAGGCCAAACAGGCCATACTACACCCCACGTGGTATTGTGGGTGAGGCTTCACGTTCTGTTACTAAGTTGGGTAGAAGGGTAAAGGACTAAGGGATTTCTACATTTACTTGCGCCATATTTATATGCACGGTGAACAAATAGTGCCACTCTCATTTCGGTAGCCGTATCCCTGAGCGGAGCCGGGGCTAGTCCGGACATGTCTCGTCGGTACCTTTGAACTTGACGCCAGGGGCTGGTCCCCAGGCGCCTGGTCCTTTTGTCCAATAAGAGAATGAACTATTATGGGCTATAGTAGGCTAAAGGGATATTCCGTGTATATGTACAAGGAATATACAAGGGATATCAAACGATATACAAATACTATTCAATATATATCAATAAATAAATATATATATTCGGTTTAATCTGATCCTTCGTAACAGTAGTAGTAGTAGTAGTAGTAGTAATAGTAATAGTAATAGTAATAGTAGTAGTAGTAGTAGTAGTAGTAGTAGTAGCAGTAGCAGTAGTAGTAGTAGTAGTAGTAGTAGTAGTAGTAGTAGTAGTAATAGTAATAGTAGTAGTAGTAGTAGTAGTAGTAGTAGTAGTAGTAGTAGTAGTAGTAGTAGTAGTAGTAGTAGTAGTAGTAGTAGCAGCAGCAGCAGCAGCAGAGTCCATTCTCTTCGGTTCAAATAACAAACTCAGCAAGACCGACGGCTTCTCAGTTACAGTGGGTGACAATATTGTCACAAGGAAAGATGAAATTACCTACCTGGGTTCCATCCTAGAGGCTAATCTCTCCTGTGACAAAATGGCATCCAATGTAATAAAAAAAGTCAACCAACGAACTCGATTCTTGTACCGGATCTCCTCTCTGGTAAACAAGAATACCCTGAAGACTCTGGCAGGAGCACTCATTCAGGGGTACTACGACTATGCTTGCACCTCATGGTACCAAAGCACCTCAAAGGCGCTAAAAACAAAATTACAAACATCTCAAAACAAACTGGTCAGACTACTGCTTGACCTTACTCCTAGAACCCACCTCACCCCTGCCCACTTTGACAACCTAGGATGGCTTAGAGTAGATGACAGAGTACAGCAACTTGCAATGGGCCTGGTCTACAAGATACACTACACGACCAAGGTACCCATGTACATGGCAAAATACTTCCCAAAGGTCAGTGAATACCACGATCACAACACCAGAGGGAGCTCCACAAATCATGTTAAACCCAGATTCGGCTCAAATAAGGGACTAAACACGTTTCGCAATTATGCCACATCAATGTGGAACGCCCTACCCAAAGCTGTAAAGGAATGTGGATCACTACCCACTTTCAAAACCTCTCTCAAGAGACACCTACGGGAGACTGCAATGCAACACTGGCCCCTGTAAATATCCTAACCCAACCCCCTCCAATGTACAGTCATTTACCTAGTATGGTCTTGTCAATAGTCCAATGTACAATTTTGTTTGTTTGTACAGAGTCCCCCCCCCCCCCCCCCTCAATGTACAGTTTTGCTTGTTTATACAATGTGCCCCCCCCCCCCCCACCCACCTCCAATGTAAATTACCCAGTATGGTTGTCAATATCCCAGTGTACCCAACCCCCCCCACCCAACCTCCTCCAATGTACAGTTTTTACGTCCCCCCCCCCCCCACCCACCTCCAATGTAAATTACCCAGTATGGTTGTCAATATCCCAGTGTACCCAACCCCCCCCACCCAACCTCCTCCAATGTACAGTTTTTACGTCAAATGTATATACTCCCTTTTCTTGACTCCTTCTGTATCACAAACAGTACTGTATTTGCAAATCTGGTATGTCATAAATGTATAGATGTAGCAGTACTGACTATCTGTATGTCATGTATGTCATATATGTCCTGATGAATTGAAAATGGGGGACCCTGGTGTAAACAAGACGAAAGTCTTTCTCTGGTCTGCATCCCCTTAACAATTGTGTGTATTGAGCTGTACTGTATTGTACCCATTCTGCAATCTGTTAATAAAGTTTTCAATCAATCAATCAATCAATCAATCAAAGCAGTAGTAGTAGTAGTAGTAGTAGTAGTAGTAGTAGTAGTAATAGTAATAGTAATAGTAGTAGTAGTAGTAGTAGTAGCAGTAGTAGTAGTAGTAGTAGTAGTAGTAGTAGTAGTAGTAGTAGTAATAGTAATAGTAATAGTAGTAGTAGTAGTAATAGTAGTAGTAGTAGTAGTAGTAGTAGTAGTAGTAGTAGTAGTAGTAGTAATAGTAATTGTTACAAAGGATCAGATTAAACCGAATATATATATTTATTTATTGATATATATTGCATAGTATTTGTATATCGTTTGATATCCCCTGTATATTCCTTGTACATATACACAGAATATCCCTTTAGCCCAGACCATAATATTCCATTCTCCTATTGGACAGCGGTCCACCGGCGCCAGGGACCGGCCTCCGGAGTCAGGTTCAAAGTCACCGTCAAGACGTGTCTGGACATGCCCGGCCTTGCCCAGGGATACGCGACAGAAATGAGATTGGCACTAGTTTGTTCACCGTGCGTATAAATACGGCGCAGGTGAATATAGAAGCCCCTTAGCCCCTTCATGAGTTACCAATAAGTTGAAGCCTCACCCACGATACAACGTGCGGTGAAGTATGGCCTGTTTGGCCCCAGAATAGAGCATTGAGACCGCGTGCGAATTAATAACTGAATTGTCAGAGTTTGGCGCTATACCGTCGAGTGCGACATATTTCTATTAAGTCATTAATAGTCTATTTGTGTATAGTGTATCGTGCGGTTAAAGTTCTACAGTGACCAGCATCTCCAACGCTTCCTCGTATTAGCTAGAGTTCTTATCCAGGCTGGGCCGACCACATGGCGCTTTCACCCGAGGAGACCTAGACGAGAACCGTATGGACATGTACACTGGATTAATCTACCCGACGACTACATAGCCCTTTGCGGCTGGAATATATTTGCTTTGGTCCTGTGATTTATGGAGCGGATAATCGCCGACGCCTGCACGTGTTGGATTTACCCCGCGAGGAGTCAAGTCGAGTCGGCGCCTCAGAGAGCCTGAGGCCGACTAGCTTTCTTCACTGTGGAGCTACAGTCTACAGGAGAACCAAGCTGTATTCGTCTGTGGATCAAGAGGCTATTGCACCGGCTTCTGTACCTGAAGTCTCCTTAGTCATCGTTGACCAGACGTCCTACTACCGACAGATCTTCTACCCCTGCTGGCTTACAACCAGGGGGAACCCCTTCCAGTATCTCCCGCTATATTACTAGTGTACCATAGATATAATTCCCTAAGATTCAGGTTGTATAATTACCTCCTGCGTAACCAGAGAATGGACATTCATTATTGATTTGCCTACGCATATTCCTTTGCCTTACAAGTGCATTCAAAGAATAATGTAAAGTATCCTATGTACCTTTTGCTCCATTAAATACTTGATTATACCTTTGTTTGGAACCGATTTCATTGTGGGAAGTGTTCATCATATTCACATATCGTGTACTGTATGGCCAGTAATTAAAGTACATAAAGCGGTAGTGGTTTAATGATACCATACTTATCAATACAGTCAGGGAATTGTACCCCTCAGTTACAATTGGTCCTTCGAGCCGGAGGGTAACTAGTGTAATATTAATATAGCGGTATTAATATTGACATGGCCTATGATGAACACTCCACAAAACGGTTCTCCTAAAGTAGATCGCCCGCAGCGTAGACGGCAGACACCTCAGTACTTAGAGGATTACGTTGCCAATATACTACCTAGCCTTCTACAGACGGTAAACGCGGAAAAAGTAGATAGTAAAATTATGTCCGACCCTATCGCCCAGGCTACCCCGCCAATAGAGGCCCTAGTGGGTTCTAACGTAACTGACCACGGTAGGGACCAGGAGGGACCTGACACGACTTTACCCCCCGCCAAGACCGAAGAAGTAGTCCCCGGAGAGCTCCAGGATAAAGACAGCTCTCCAGGGATGGAACTTTACCCGCTACAAGAAGAAGAGACCCCGGAGATGGATCTCCAGGACTCGCCACGGGAGAACATATCTCCAACGAGTACTGCCAGGAGCGGATCACCTCAACCAGCGTCTTCCCCCAGCGGGGCGGACAAGATGCTGGCACAGGCATTCCTCGCCAGCCTAGCAGCCTCTACAGAGCGCGATCGACTCCAAGCACAGATGCTTAGCGAGCGCGAACATTCTTCCATGGAAAGAGAACGCCTTCAAGCGCAGCAACGGAGCGACGAAGATCGTATACGTCTAGAGATTAGCCGCCTTCAGACGGAAGAGAATATGGTAAGAGACCGGGCCGAAGCAGAGCGCGCCGCCGCCGAAGCAGAGCGCGCCGCCGCCGAAGCAGAGCGCGCCGCCGCCGAAGCCCAGCGCGCCGCTGCCGGTGCCCAAAGAGAAGCAGAGCGCGCCGCCGCCGAAGCCCAGCGCGCCGCTGCCGGTGCCCAAAGAGAAGCGGAGCGCGACCTCGCTCTCACCAAGCGCGAAGCCGAGCGCGACCGATTACAAGCGCAGATAATGGAGCAGCTGATCGCCAGGGCGACACCCCCTCCCTCCGCACGGGGTTCCAGGGCCTCGTCAAGACACGGGTCAAGGGCACCCTCCCCTACCCGATCAAGCGACCCTGAGCCCGACCACCAGAGAGAGCCTATACCCCCCTCCGAACTCCTTCCCCGACCGGTCCACGCGAGGACCAGCTACAAGGAAGAAACGGTCTACACCGCGGAGAGGCTAAATAGACGACTACAGGATCTAGAGGACCTGCCAGAGCAAGAAGAAGAGGGAGAGGAGGAGAGTCAAGCCCGACAGCAGCACAGAACTCCACAGGACCAGGAGGTCCAGTACAGCCCAGGCTCTACCCCCGCGGCTCTGCGCTACAGACCCCCGACTCAATTCACGGGTGAGCTTGACGCACGACCAGCCCCGAGGAATAGCACCTGGATACGCGGGCCATGGTACCCAGCAGGTACCAGCCCACCAAGAGGCGTAAGAGGAGACTCGCCTAGGAGGCCTCTCTTCCAACGCTCACCGATGTGCCAGCCATCCATGGCATCATACATTGGCACACCGACGTTTCCGGACTTCACCCACGAGAACAGAGCACAGTACACGGAGCTACGAATGTGCTTAGAGACAATGATGTCCGATGTAGCTGACGAACCGTACAAGTATGCTATCCTACTGAAGCACCTCAAGGTGCCCCGAGCGCACAATATAGCGCTGGCCTATGCCACCTCTACTACCCCATACACAGCGGCTCTAGCAGCACTCGACCAAAGATATGGACGCATATGGGATTACGTAATACAAGAGATAAGGCATATTGACCGCCTACCCCCAGCCACAGACAATCGCTCACTAGATGACCTGTCTATCAAGGTACAATCCCTGGTAGGGATGCTGGGGGCGCAAAGAGAAAAGGGTATGCACGAACTGTACGCGAACTCTAATGTCGAGAGGATTTTAGAGAAGCTTCCGCCCGCCCGACAAGAGCGCTTCAGGCGGCAAAGAGACCACCGTGATCCTAACGGTCCCGAGCCATCCCTCCTAGACCTAGCCGACTTCCTGGCGAGAGAAGTCAACAGCCTACGGTTGGATACGTTCATGCGGAGCACCCCAAGCTCCAGAGAGGGACCTAGGAGAGCAAACGATGGCCGAAGATTGGTGACCGTCATGCACCAATCAGAATCAGTACCGAGCAGCAAGAACCACAGTACCCCCTTGATGAAAGAGAAGTGGAAGATGGTGTGCCCGTACTGCGAGAAAGAACACTGGTTGTCACAATGTGACACGTTCAAGAAGATGACCGCCGACGAGGTGGGTCAATGGATAAAGTCCAACCGACGCTGTTACCGATGTGCGCGCAGTCACATGGCAGCCGACTGCTGCTTAAAGAAGAGGTGTAGTCGGTGTGACGGAGCCCACCTAGATGTCCTACACGACAGTAACAGAAGAAAGCCTGCACCCTCAAGCAGCACAAAGGCAAGTGTTATGTACATTGACCCCGCCAGCAGCGGGGGCGCCCGAGTGCTTTTAAAGGTGGTCCGCGTAACACTGAGTTACCAAGACAAGGTCATGGACACTTACGCCGTCCTTGACGACGGGTCAGAGAAGACCCTTCTCCTCGCGTCCGCTGCGGCCCAGCTGGGGCTGCGGGGGAGCGAAAACCAGATGACGATTCGGACAATAAGAAGAGATCTAAAGACGATAAAGGGCGAGAATGTCTCCTTCACTATCGCAGCAAGCGGGCAGCCAGAGAGACGGTATAGGATTACTAATGCTTTCACCAGCCAAGAAATAGGACTGTCGCAGTACACCTACCCCATCGCCAAGCTGATGGATAAATATGTGCACCTGCGTCAACTACCTATCCCGCTCATAGACGGTGCCACCCCGACCCTGCTGATAGGCTCCGACCATGCAGACCTCATAGTCCCAATAGACCGGGTCCACACAGGGCCCAGAGGCTGTCCTGCAGCAGTCGAGACCCGCCTAGGATGGACATTACAAGGCCCCCTCGCTAAGTCTCTTAACCGAACAGCAGCCACTAGCTGCCCCCACTCCAGAGTGACAGAAGAAGACACCACCCTCCTACAGCATGTCGAGAGGCTATGGACACTAGAGACAATGCCCTTTAAGAACGAAAAGAAAGACATTCGTTCCAAGGAAGACATTTACGCCATAGCACTCCTCAAGCAAGGGACAAAGAGAGTCAAAGTCAACGGAGTGATGAGATACGCAACTCCACTCTTGAGGCGAGAGGGTATGCCCACCTTCCACGCCCCAAAAGAAGCGACGGAGCGGTATCTATTGAACACAGAGCGGCGTCTAGCCAGAGACCCCGCTCAAGAGACTGTGTACCGCGCTGAGATTAACAAGCTAATCACAGCGGGACACATAAAGAAAATTGACATTAAAGAGGCCGATCAGACGACCGAATCATGGTACGTGCCGCACCACAAAGTCCACCACAACGGCAAGGATCGTATTGTGTTCAACTGCAGCTACCAGATTGGATCACAAAATCTGAATAAAGAGCTCTTGCCCGGCCCAACACTCGGCCCCTCTCTACTAGGCGTGTTACTACGTTTCCGCCAGGACAAGGTGGCCATCAGCGGCGACATCAAAGGGATGTTCCTGCAGGTGAGACTAGTGGAGGAGGACAAGCCCCTGCTGCGGTTCCTATGGAGAGAGAGGATCGGGGATGAGCAACCAGCCATCTATCAATGGGAAGTCCTCCCTTTCGGAACCACATGCAGCCCATGCTGTGCTACGTTTGCACTGCAAAAACACGTCGCAGAGGACCCAGCAGCTGATGAAGAGGTCCGACAAAGTGTAGGAAATAGTTTCTACGTGGACAACTGTCTGCAAAGCGTCTCGACGCCAGAAGAAGCCGAGGCCCTTCTACTCAAGCTCCGCGCCTCCCTGATCAAAGGCGGCTTTGATCTCAGGCAGTGGGCCAGCAGCGACCCGCAAGTATTGCGCAGCCTCTCCCCCGAGGACAAGGCAGCAAGCAGCGAGACCTGGATGGCGACCATCCCAGGAGAAGCCCAAGAAATGACATTAGGACTAGTCTGGCGCTTCAAAACAGACTCACTCCATTATAAACACACACCCCTGACCAAGGAGCAGGGAAGGTCGACTGCACTACCGACCACCAGACGGAGTGTATACAGAACACTCGCCAGACAATATGACCCGTTGGGATGTATTCTACCTTACACCACCAGGGCAAAGATGATTGTAAGAGCGTTATGGGACAAGGACCAGGGCTGGGACGACCCCATACCCAAACACCTTGCATCCACATGGAGAGAGTGGGAGACGGAACTCAGCTCACTCCCAGGTGTAAACATACGCCGCAGCTACTTCCCACCCACAGTGAGGCCGGAGACGTGCCAGATGGACCTACACGTCTTCAGCGACGCCTCCGAAGTAGCCTACGGTTCGGTGGCCTACTTGCGTGCCCGAGAGGAGGGAGGAGAAATACATACTGCTTTCATCCTGGCCCGCTCAAGAATAGCCCCACGAAAGCAACAATCTATCCCGCGTCTAGAGCTCTGCGCAGCCCTAGCAGGAGCGCAACTCGCCACGTTAATCCAACGTGAACTCACCATTCCGGTGCAAAGAACAATCTTGTGGTCAGACTCCACGACAGTACTCACATGGATCCGGTCTGATTTGTGCAGATACAAGGTCTTCGTGGGAGTCAGAGTCACAGAGATTCAAGATTTAACAGAAGTAGCAAGCTGGAGGTATGTGGACACAAAACACAACCCAGCTGACGTCATCACCCGGGGAATGTCCCTGGATGACCTCACCCGTCACAACCTATACAGTGACGGGCCAGAGTTCCTCAAGCTCCCGGAAGAAGAGTGGCCTACACCCACCCCACGGGAAGCGAGTAAAGAGGAGGCAGAAAACAAGAAATCTATGTTCTGTGGATTGAACACACTCGTCTCCACAGACCCGGACATAGACGATTGCCTCACCCTAGAGAGTGCGCAGCTAAAGACATTCCTGTGGCACCACCCAGAGGTTCAGCTCACTACTGACATTACTGCAGCTGACTATGAAGAAGCGGAACTTCTTCTACTACAACGAGCCCAGAGAGACTCGTTCCCCGATGAGCTAGACTGTCTACAGGGAGCAAAGCCCGTCCCATCAGACAGCAGACTGCTCCACCTAGCCCCCGAGAGCGACGCCCATGGTCTCATCAGAGTGGGTGGTCATCTGCGGAGAGCTCCAGACTTACCGGATGACGTCAAGTACCCGATAGTCTTAAACAGCCGACACAAGGTCACAGAGCTGATCATAAAGAAATACGACGAGGATGTGCATCACGCCGGGGCAGAGAGAGTCTTCGCGGAGATCAGACGTCGTTATTGGATACTGCAAGGGAGAGAAGCAGTGCGGCGCTTCCAGCGAACCTGTCTAGACTGTCGTAAGTGGCGAGCACAGCCCAGTATACCCCGGATGGCTGACCTACCTCCCTGTCGCCTCCGACTCGGCGACAAGCCCTTTCACTCCACCGGTATGGACTGTTTCGGCCCGCTGTATATAAAGAAAGGAAGAGGAACCGAGAAGCGGTGGGGTATTGTATTCAAATGCATGACCACCCGAGCGATGCATATAGAACTCCTTCCAACCATGAGCACAGACTCATTCCTTATGGCCTTCCGAAGATTCACATCGCGGAAAGGTAAACCGTCTATATTGTTGTCTGATCATGGGACAAACTTCAAAGGCGGAGAAAGAGAGCTGAGAGAGAGCTTCCAAGCTATGGGCCCAGAACTTAAGACCCACCTCGCTCCATACCAGATTGACTTCCAGTTTAATCCCCCGAACGCACCTCACTTCGGTGGAACTTGGGAACGAGAAGTACGTTCTATAAAGACAGCCCTGTACGCCGTGCTTGGGGCCCAGACCGTGGCGGAAGAAGTCCTAATGACAGTCCTCACGGAGATCGAGGGAATATTGAACTCAAAGCCCCTCGGTTACGTCTCAAGTGATGTAGCAGATGTCGACCCAGTCACCCCCAACACACTCTTGATTGTCCTACTCCACTACCTACCGTCTCTACAGACCCGCCAGAAATGGGTGAAAGAGAGAGACAATTTGACAGAAGGAACAGTCGTCATGATTATCGACCAGTCACTACCCCGAGCTATGTGGCCGGCTGGCCGCGTAAGCAGAGTGATCACCGGTGCCGACGGAAAGGTCCGAGCAGCCGAAGTGCTCGTCCAAGGGCGGATCTACACCCGACCCGTGGCGAGGCTAATAGAACTGCCAAGGCTCCCCGATACCATCGATGACGACCATGACCCCATGACTTTGTAAACTGACAGACCCCTCACAACAGACATTGAGTAGTGGACAGTGCGGTTAATCTGTCTCTGCTTAGCTAATTAGGTGGGACTAATTAGGGGGCGGCTGTTACAAAGGATCAGATTAAACCGAATATATATATTTATTTATTGATATATATTGCATAGTATTTGTATATCGTTTGATATCCCCTGTATATTCCTTGTACATATACACGGAATATCCCTTTAGCCCAGACCATAATATTCCATTCTCCTATTGGACAGCGGTCCACCGGCGCCAGGGACCGGCCTCCGGAGTCAGGTTCAAAGTCACCGTCAAGACGTGTCTGGACATGCCCGGCCTTGCCCAGGGATACGCGACAGAAATGAGATTGGCACTAGTTTGTTCACCGTGCGTATAAATACGGCGCAGGTGAATATAGAAGCCCCTTAGCCCCTTCATGAGTTACCAATAAGTTGAAGCCTCACCCACGATACAACGTGCGGTGAAGTATGGCCTGTTTGGCCCCAGAATAGAGCATTGAGACCGCGTGCGAATTAATAACTGAATTGTCAGAGTTTGGCGCTATACCGTCGAGTGCGACATATTTCTATTAAGTCATTAATAGTCTATTTGTGTATAGTGTATCGTGCGGTTAAAGTTCTACAGTGACCAGCATCTCCAACGCTTCCTCGTATTAGCTAGAGTTCTTATCCAGGCTGGGCCGACCACATGGCGCTTTCACCCGAGGAGACCTAGACGAGAACCGTATGGACATGTACACTGGATTAATCTACCCGACGACTACATAGCCCTTTGCGGCTGGAATATATTTGCTTTGGTCCTGTGATTTATGGAGCGGATAATCGCCGACGCCTGCACGTGTTGGATTTACCCCGCGAGGAGTCAAGTCGAGTCGGCGCCTCAGAGAGCCTGAGGCCGACTAGCTTTCTTCACTGTGGAGCTACAGTCTACAGGAGAACCAAGCTGTATTCGTCTGTGGATCAAGAGGCTATTGCACCGGCTTCTGTACCTGAAGTCTCCTTAGTCATCGTTGACCAGACGTCCTACTACCGACAGATCTTCTACCCCTGCTGGCTTACAACCAGGGGGAACCCCTTCCAGTATCTCCCGCTATATTACTAGTGTACCATAGATATAATTCCCTAAGATTCAGGTTGTATAATTACCTCCTGCGTAACCAGAGAATGGACATTCATTATTGATTTGCCTACGCATATTCCTTTGCCTTACAAGTGCATTCAAAGAATAATGTAAAGTATCCTATGTACCTTTTGCTCCATTAAATACTTGATTATACCTTTGTTTGGAACCGATTTCATTGTGGAAAGTGTTCATCATATTCACATATCGTGTACTGTATGGCCAGTAATTAAAGTACATAAAGCGGTAGTGGTTTAATGATACCATACTTATCAATACAGTCAGGGAATTGTACCCCTCAGTTACAGTAATAGTAATAGTAGTAGTAGTAGTAATAGTAGTAGTAGTAGTAGTAGTAGTAGTAGTAGTAGTAGTAGTAGTAGTAGTAGTAGTAGTAGTAGTAGTAGTAGTAGTAGTAGTAGTAGTAGTTTTATTCAGTCATCACACACAATACAATAATGCACAATCATTCCAGACTGTCAACAGCCTGAAAAGGTACAGACTGAAGCATAATGTGTATATATTCATGTCCTATATTCTTATCAAATTAAGCCTCCAAATCAAAAACAAGAAAATAACGGAATAAAAATTACTCAAATAACCTTCAAAAATCAGCATTGTTCCACAAGTTAACCCCAACAATAGAAATACATCTCTTTTCAATCCCTTTCTTAGCTTTTTGAACAGTAAACTTACAAACGTCTCTCAAATCATATTTTCTTTCCTGTATTGAAAAAAACCCTTGGCATGCAGTCCGGGAGTAACTTTGCTTTAGCTCTGTACATTATTTGCATTATTTTATAATTGCACATCCAGCAACATAATAACAATGGTAATTATGCTACTCATAATAAAGAAGCAATATGACAGTGCAGTCCCAAAAGGAAGTAACTACTGACACTCGTTTGATTTCCCCCTTCAAAATATTGCATAAATAATATTATATCTATTGTTCCCTCCATCTTTTTGAGTTTTGCTTTTGCAGTCTGCCTTAGAAATACAACCAGAAGATGAGTTGAAAAGGATAAAACACTTCATGTTTGTGCTGCTGTTTTGTCACTACAGTGTCCATGGAAACGACGATGAAAGCATCCATGAAAGTGTAGCATCCTGAATATTCTGCTATTTATTCAGAAGTGCTGACTTAACCTGTTACTTCCCCTGTGTGCACAAAGACGTGATAAACAGTGTTCCTCTTTGATATCTCGCCCGGACTAATGATGCGAGGTGCTCTTCTTCCTCCGGCTTCGATATGGACCATTAACGTGACATTGAATCATCTTTCTTCCTGCCTTGAGTGTCCCATAGTGGGACCAGTTTGCGGTCGCCAGCAGGGGGCGGTGGTGGCAGGCGGAGCGAAGGAGAAAGGAGCAGCGAGTGAGAAGCTAGTTACCTGGAGGGCGGAACAGGAGGAAGTCCTCTTCGACAGTGAACTCGAACATGAACGGACGTGTGCTCTCGAAGAGCCCTGTTGAAGAGCAACGGGAGATAACAAGTACTTTGCTATAACACGGGTTATCCTAGAAGTACAAGCGATAGAGAAGTGTGTGAATAAGCGAAACGGAAAGAAGAACCAACTTCAGTAAATAACGTGTTATCGGTATATTGTTGAAGCGGTATATTAGCTTGCTGCTAACGGCTATAGTGACTCTGAGTACACCACAAGGCGAGCGTAGCTGAAGACAGGTGGTGCCTATAGTACGTTGCGTTAGC
>NC_140180.1:20049964-20058462 GCF_963971535.1 Notolepis coatsorum
TTGTTTAAAGAAGACTATTATATATTATTATTCAGATGGCCGGTCTTCCAAAGAGAAGCGCCAAACAGTTAGCAAGATATTGCTCAGTGTCAGCAATTATTGGCAGCCGCGCAATTTGGAGAAGACGCTGCTATCTGTACCCATGAGCTGTGTGTCGATTGTCAGGTTCATCATCCATGTATGTGTGTAACTTTGGTTGCCATTGTCAATTTGGGCACGAATGTATCAGAATAACCCACAATGTGCACTGATAATATTTGTGTCCTTTAAACATTGTCTTTATGTGGACATAAATAAAGATTCTAAATGTGTGTGTGTGTGTGTGTGTGTGTGTACTTCCCAGAGACAACAAACACAAGGCGGCAACAACAACAGTGTCCAACATGGACAGCTTGAGTCAGGGCTGCTGCCACACCGTTCTGTCAAGCTGCCATCCGCATCAAGGAGAAACGTCCACCCTTAAAGAAACGTCTACGGTTGGGGCGGCTGATTGGCGCAGTGGGCAAGGCGCTCGCCTCTAACGCAGGAGACGCTGGGTTCGAGCCCAGCTCTCTGCGTTGCTACCGGCTGGCCGGTCGTTCATACTAACACAATTGGCAAGTGTTAGAGGCTGGGAAAGCCGGTGGGTGGGGATTTTGGACGTTGTGGACAGCGACTCCTACAGGTCGGTTGGGTGACGCCGGTGCGGCGGAAGCAGGAAGTAGCGGGGGCAGCGTGAGCCTCCCACGCGTTACTCCTCGCCACTGAGAGTTCGATCTGCTGCGGTGAAAAGATGCGACAGGCTGCCTCCTCGTGTACCGGAGGGGACACGTGATGCAAGGCTTCTATCCTCACTACAGCCGACCAGTGTGAGGCATAGTCTAGCAACGTTCAAGACAGGGGAGGGAAAAAGTGGATAAAAAAAATAGAAAAATAGTCTCGTGAGAAATAAGAGAACCTGTAAGTCGTGGAACAAGACGAAGAAGAGCGACGCGTGATAGTAGATCTTGACGGGCGTTGTCTGAGCGGCGCCGGTCCAGCGAGGGAGCGTGGCGACGTAATTAAGGATTCCTGGAAACAGCCTCTCTGGAAGGAGCCTCTGGTCTAACGGGCCAGAGAGGAATAATTAGTTGTGAATTAATTGAAAAGTGAGAAGAACAATGTAACCTACTTCAGAGGGGACTGCTCTTGTGTGATCCATTATGTAGCGGCAGAGTGAGTCCCTCCGACGGCTTTGAAGTGAAGGAGAGAGAGAGAGAAAGAAAACGCCATCTGCTTCTTCTCCCAGAGACTCCGGCCGGCCGACTCCACTCTGTGGCCCGAGGCTGAGTTTATCCTCCCTCTCCTCTGTGCAGCGCATCAAGGCGGCGACGGAGCTGTGAGGAGAAGGGCTGTTCTCTCCCGGCGGGCCGCGAAGCAGCGCCAGATGAGAGATATAGGATTCATTTGAAATAGAAAATAAGAATAATAATAAAAAAGAAAGGGAGGAATAAAAAATGCGCACTAACGAAACCTCCCCCGATGATTTCATTCAACCCCGCTGTATACTGTGCACAGCAGATCGTAATAATCTCAATGATGATGAGACTGAAAGAAAAAACGCTGAATAACTCGGGTTTCGTGCATTTCTATTAAGATAAGATAAGATATTCCTTTATTGATCCCCTTGGGGAAATTCAGGCATCATAGCAGCATGGGGGAGGGGGGGGGGGGGTACAGGTAGTAGACGACATGGTATAGGTGACATAATTATAGTACAGTGGGGGAGTAAAAATAAAATAGAATAAAAAAGCAGTGTAAACAATATAACAAATCAATATAATTAACTCTGGACATGTGCATATGGGCAACAAGGTGCGAGATGGGGGTATGTATGCCCTCTCAAACACGGACAGGTCAACACTGTCACTTACCAACACTCTCTTTCTCTCTCTCTCTCTCTCTCTCTCTCTCTCTCTCTCTCTCTCTCTCTCTCTCTCTCTCTCTCTCTCTCTCTCTCTCTCTCTATCTCTCTCTCTCTCTCTCTCTCAAACACACACACACACACACACACACACACAGTGATTCTGAAACTGGGGTGCAAGCAAATGAGGAGAGCCTGCGTGCACACAAGAGAAATGTTCTGCTTACTTTTCAACCCTAAAATCGTACAGCACAATGCCACAGTCATATACCGAATGAAACAGCAAATTCTGAGGTTTCTGAAGATACGATGCATTATATTCTATACCTCACCCAGAATCACAATAGGAAGCCAATGCAAATATAATGTTTTAGTCGAATTTGCACATAAGGCTGGAAGCTACTGTGGCCACTGTGCCAAACTCCCCACGACGCAGCTCAACTAGACCCTGGTTTATCCCAGGGGCTTAGGTTTCTTCTACAAAGTGAAATACTTTGTCAGTAAACATCTCTCTGTGTTGGTGCCACTGCGCATCAGTAAAACCCACATTGGCACAGTGGGCGCATTTGCTTCATCAATGTATTTGCTTTGTCAATCCGGGGGCCCTGCAAGCGATTGGGGCCCGTTTTAGTTGAAATGGGTGAAACACACGCTAAGGCCACCTATGCCCTAAATGATATCCCCGTGCAAGCAGTTATTAGATTAAATTAGATTAGATTAGATTTGATTAGACTAGGTAAGGGTTGTACAGATATAGATATAGTATCTATATGTAAAAGGATTATGTGCAGGTATGTGATTACAGTGAGTACAGTGTTAACAAAGGCTTTTCAAAATCCTTGACCTACAGTAATATGTATCTATTTGGGGGTCCTTGATATGAAAAGGATTGGGAGCCTGTGACGTTGGTTACACAAGCACAAGCACACGCATGCACGCACGCACGCACGCACGCACGCACGCACACACACACACACACACACACGCACACACACACACACACACACACACACGCACACACACACACACACACACACACTGCCCAAGAAAGTCCTTTCAGGTAGAACGCCTTGTTATCGCCACAGTGACCTTGGAGCCATCGATCACACGCAGAGGCCACAGCGGCTTGAAAAGGCCCCGTAGAGTCGCTACCGACCGTGCTCCTCCTGTGGTCTCAGGTATAGTCGCGGCGAGAGACGGACACCTGAAATAGCATTTTCTCTTTTTCAATTATAAAAAAAACAACCCTGCCACTCTTAAAAATGTGCTGAGCCACGGAAGGAGCGGGGAGAAGGTGATCACCGCGCGGCGGGGAGCGACTCGGTCCACTTTAGCTTATCTCCGCGTGGCGTCTGGCTTTTTACAAAACACGCCGGAGAGATCAAAAGTTTCTCCTCGTTTTCTAAACCTGCAGCAACAGAACCCGGGATTAGCGTTGATTGCTATCTTCTCCAGGCGCCGGCGACTACCTGCTGCGGTGATCAATGCGGGGCCGCGGTGGCTAATGGTCCCGGTATCGCCTCCCTCTGCAGACTGGGGAAATGAGAGTGATTCATCACAATGGAGCGCGCCGCTCCCACTCTCTCTCTCTCTAGTAGCTATGCTGAATCTGTCCACACCAACACCTCCTCTGGGTCTTCTGGTGCGCACTAGCTCCCCCGTCCCTTAGTGAGCCGCTAGTGGAGAAGTTAGCCTTTAAAGTGCTTCGTCTGCAGAGAGAGGTTAGACTTTAAAGTGCTTCGTCTACAAAGAGAGATTAGACTTTAAAGTGCTTTATCTACAAAGAGAGATTTTAAAGTGCTTCATCTACAACGAGAGGGTAGACTTTAAAGTGCTTCGTCTACAAAGAGAGATTAGACTTTAAAGTGCTTCATCTACAAAGAGAGATTAGACTTTAAAGTGCTTCATCTACAAAGAGAGATTAGACTTTAAAGTGCTTTATCTACAAAGAGAGGTTAGACTTTAAAGTGCTTTATCTACAAAGAGAGGTTAGACTTTAAAGTGCTTCATCTACAACGAGAGGGTAGACTTTAAAGTGCTTTATCTACAAAGAGAGATTAGACTTTAAAGTGCTTCATCTACAAAGAGAGGGTAGACTTTAAAGTGCTTCGTCTACAAAGAGAGATTAGACTTTAAAGTGCTTCATCTACAAAGAGAGATTAGACTTTAAAGTGCTTCATCTACAAAGAGAGATTAGACTTTAAAGTGCTTTATCTACAAAGAGAGGTTAGACTTTAAAGTGCTTTATCTACAAAGAGAGGTTAGACTTTAAAGTGCTTCGTCTACAAAGAGAGGTTAGACTTTAAAGTGCTTCATCTACAAAGAGAGATTAGACTTTAAAGTGCTTCGTCTACAAAGAGAGGTTAGACTTTAAAGTGCTTCATCTACAAAGAGAGGTTAGACTTTAAAGTGCTTCATCTACAAAGAGAGGTTAGACTTTAAAGTGCTTCGTCTACAGAGAGAGGTTAGACTTTAAAGTGCTTTGTCTGCAAAGAGAGGTTAGACTTTAAAGTGCTTCGTCTACAAAGAGAGGTTAGACTTTAAAGTGCTTCGTCTACAAAGAGAGATTAGACTTTAAAGTGCTTTATCTACAAAGAGAGATTAGACTTTAAAGTGCTTTATCTACAGAGAGAGGTTAGACTTTAAAGTGCTTTATCTACAAAGAGAGATTAGACTTTAAAGTGCTTCATCTACAAAGAGAGGTTAGACTCTAAAGTGCTTCATCTACAAAGAGAGGTTAGACTTTAAAGTGCTTCGTCTACAAAGAGAGGTTAGACTTTAAAGTGCTTCGTCTACAAAGAGAGGTTAGACTTTAAAGTGCTTCGTCTACAGAGAGAGATTAGACTTTAAAGTGCTTCATCTACAAAGAGAGATTAGACTTTAAAGTGCTTCGTCTACAGAGAGAGGTTAGACTTTAAAGTGCTTCGTCTACAGAGAGAGGTTAGACTTTAAAGTGCTTCGTCTACAAAGAGAGATTAGACTTTAAAGTGCTTTATCTACAAAGAGAGGTTAGACTTTAAAGTGCTTTATCTACAAAGAGAGATTAGACTTTAAAGTGCTTTATCTACAAAGAGAGATTAGACTTTAAAGTGCTTTATCTACAAAGAGAGATTAGACTTTAAAGTGCTTCGTCTACAAAGAGAGATTAGACTTTAAAGTGCTTCGTCTACAAAGAGAGGTTAGACTTTAAAGTGCTTTATCTACAAAGAGAGGTTAGACTTTAAAGTGCTTTATCTACAAAGAGAGGTTAGACTTTAAAGTGCTTCGTCTACAAAGAGAGGTTAGACTTTAAAGTGCTTCGTCTACAAAGAGAGGTTAGACTTTAAAGTGCTTCGTCTACAAAGAGAGGTTAGACTTTAAAGTGCTTCGTCTACAAAGAGAGGTTAGACTTTAAAGTGCTTCGTCTACAAAGAGAGGTTAGACTTTAAAGTGCTTCATCTACAAAGAGAGGTTAGACTTTAAAGTGCTTCATCTACAGAGAGAGGTTAGACTTTAAAGTGCTTCGTCTACAAAGAGAGATTAGACTTTAAAGTGCTTTATCTACAAAGAGAGGTTAGACTTTAAAGTGCTTTATCTACAAAGAGAGATTAGACTTTAAAGTGCTTTATCTACAAAGAGAGATTAGACTTTAAAGTGCTTTATCTACAAAGAGAGATTAGACTTTAAAGTGCTTCGTCTACAAAGAGAGATTAGACTTTAAAGTGCTTCGTCTACAAAGAGAGGTTAGACTTTAAAGTGCTTTATCTACAAAGAGAGGTTAGACTTTAAAGTGCTTTATCTACAAAGAGAGGTTAGACTTTAAAGTGCTTCGTCTACAAAGAGAGGTTAGACTTTAAAGTGCTTCGTCTACAAAGAGAGGTTAGACTTTAAAGTGCTTCGTCTACAAAGAGAGGTTAGACTTTAAAGTGCTTCGTCTACAAAGAGAGGTTAGACTTTAAAGTGCTTCGTCTACAAAGAGAGGTTAGACTTTAAAGTGCTTCATCTACAAAGAGAGGTTAGCTTTAAAGTGCTTCATCTACAGAGAGAGATTAGACTTTAAAGTGCTTCATCTACAAAGATATATGTGTTATGGGTTCAGTTGTACCCAAAGAATAAATAAATGATCAGTAAGATTGAAAGTGCTAATGAGAATTATATTCCAGATCATCGTCATGCACACGCACACATGCACACAGCTTTCTAGGTTTGTATTAATTCTGCAAGGGCCCACAGATGCAGTGCCTCTAGGCAGTTTGTAACACCACAAGAATAAAATCAACATACGTCTAGTGTGCACAGGTCTGACACATGTGCCTTGAGAACCAATGGTACTCGAGCCGTACGGCACACGGGGCAGGAGCCTATCTCCTGTTTCAGTAGCGTAGGCAGCTTGATGTACAAGTACACCCCTTGGACATGACGCTAGTATGTTGCAAGGACTTCCCCCCAAACCAACCCTTGATGCTGAGTGTCAAGCAGGGAGGCTATGGGTACCATTTTAAATAGTCTTTGGTACAGTATGACTCGGCCGGAGCTTGAACTCCCAGCCTCCCGAACTCAGGGCGGACACTCTACCCACGAGGGCCACTGACACAATGTAAGAGACGTTATTCCAATTAAAATAGTAGATGCACTTCATGACATGAAATACACACACAGCATGTCCGCGCACACACACACACACACATGCACACACACACACGCAAGCACCCACAAACACATACAGTATCACACACACACACACACACACACACACACACACACACACACACACACACACACACACACACACACACACACACACACACACACACACACACACACACACACACACACACACACACACACACACACACACACAGTTATGCACACACACACAAGCACCCACAAACATACACACACACAGTTATGCACACACCACACACACACACACACACACACAAGCACCCACAAACACATACAGTATCCACACACACACACACACACACACACACACACACACACACAGACACACACATACATACATCACACACACACACACACGCACACACACACACACAGTTATGCACACACACAAGCACCCACAACACACACACACACACACACAGTATGCACACACACACACGCGCACACACACACACACACACACACACACACACACACACACACACACACACACACACACACACACACACACACACACAGTTATGCACACACACAAGCACCCACAAACACACACACACACACACAGTTTTTTTTATCCACTTTTTCTCCATTTTCTATATTTTCTCCCATCCCAATTTCGTATCATCCAATTCAACCCTCCCTGTCACGAACGCTGTTTCTTGCCTCCCACAAGCCGGCTGCAATGTGGACTAAGTCATACATAGCACAAGTCCCTCCGGTACTTGAGGTAACAGCAGTCGCATCTTTTCACCTGCGCAGCTCGATCTCTCAGTGGCGAGGAGTAACGCGTGGGAGGCTCACGCTGCCCCCGACACTTCCTGATTATACTGCGCAGGCGCACCAACCGACCTGTAGGAGTCGCTGTCCACAACGCCCGATCCCCACCCCTCGAACAGGCGAGCCCAGCGTCTCTGCATTCGTGGCGAGCGCCTTGCCCACTACGCCACGTAGCCGCCCCTACACACACACACAGTTATGCACACACACACACACACACACACACACACACACACACACACACACACACACACACACACACACACACACACACACACACACACACACACACACACACACACGCACACACACACGCACACACACACACACGCACACAGCTCAACAAAGTATTTTTAGGGTCATTGAAGGGCAGAGTATGGAGTGGCTTATAGCCCTCAACGCTGAATGTGACCTTGATCTCATTGATCTCATTCCGAGGCCATGTCATTTGAAAAGGCCCATTGGATCTCATGTCAGAATAGCTGCAGAATCGCGTGAGCACAAAATAGAACACATGAATAAAGAATGACAAAACTAGCCAGTCATGGATAGGAGAGAGAGAAGGGAGGGAGGGGGGGGGGGGGGGGGGGGGGGGTGAGCCACAAGTCTGAATGGAGAGGCTGCGTTGGAGAGAGTAAGGGGCCTTTCTCACTCAGGTATTCGGTTCCATTCCGTTTCGTTCTAGCCGTTTCGAGATCTGATGCGAACCTCCCCCCCCCTCTCCCCCCTCTAGTTTGCGTACACACTGCAGTCTTGTTTCGTTCCGGGTTCTGTTTACGGTTTGCCCTTTGAGCGTTTACGCTTGCCGTAGGCGATGATGTCACGTTCGAAAATGTAAACACAGGAAGTGTTAACATGGCGCTGGGAGAATGGATGCTGATATAAAATGAACAATAAGCAATAAATATGAAGTTATATTTGAACCTCTGTTGTCAAGCCTTGTCAATATAACCCACCCCATTTTATCACGAATGGATGGTGTTGTAGAGTTCGCTTTTGAGCGTTTCCCAGGGCTAACGCTAAGCTAACGGCTAACGCTAGTTAGCTTAGCCTTGTCTAGTATAGCCTGTAGCACTTTTTCTTTTCAGCAAAGAACGTGCAATAAACAAAACGGATACATTCACTGTGTGTTCTGCCTCTTTTCTCACGAATGGAACTCTGTTGTAGAGTCCGC